>NW_025535253.1:0-109731 GCF_020615455.1 Coregonus clupeaformis | reverse complement strand
CCTCTAGGATGGAGCAGCTGTCTTAATTAAGTATGGGGACTCTAGTGGGGGATATAGGTAGCACACAGGAGGACATTTTTCTCAGTTGAGATAATTTCCTTTTGAATTTCTAACCAAATGTAAAATGTTCCTGTTTTGATTAATTTAATAGAGTGAGTTAGGTCTGCTCTAACCAAATGAGCATACCCCCTGAGTCCCTTCCCTGTTTCACACCTGGTAGTTTGGTGGATGGGACTACCAGCTCTCTGTAACCTAGAGGGCAATCCAGTGGGTCCATCTCCTCTATATCCATGTTTCCTTGTAGGATGACGTCTGCTATTTCGGATTTCTTTGGTGAAGTCCAGGTTCCTGCTCTTTAGGCCAAAGGCAGATGACTCGGCCGGATATTCCGGGATGAAATAGTGAAGGCTTTGTGTTCCATAAAGTGTTTAATGTTGTTAGTCGTGTGGTTTGGCCTCAGACCAGTAGGTGTGAGCAGAGCCTGCTCCGAGCATCTGGTAATGCCATTGAGCTTGGGCTAGTGTAAGAGTGGGGTTGGGCCTGTTTGCCTCACTCTCACACCAGTCAACTAGCCAGACCTTTGTACAGGACAACACTGTTCATTCCTGACCAACTATCAACTTTACCCCATGGACTGTACCAAGTAAACTCAAAGTGAACAATCAATCAATAAATCAAATTAAATCCTGTTGAATCAAGTTTAGAGTTATGAAGGAGTTGTGATGGATTGAGCCCCAGGCCCCAGGCTCTGGTCTGGTCTAGTCAGTTGGTCCTAATCAGACTCTGCTCTGGTCTAGTTAGTTGGTCCTAATCAGGCTCTGGTCTGGTCTAGTCAGTTGGTCCTAATCAGGCTCTGGTCTGGTCTAGTCAGTTGGTCCTAATCAGGCTCTGCTCTGGTCTAGTCAGTTGGTCCTAATCAGGCTCTGGTCTGGTCTAGTCAGTGGTCCTAATCAGGCTCTGCTCTGGTCTAGTCAGTTGGTCCTAATCAGGCTCTGCTCTGGTCTAGTCAGTTGGTCCTAATCAGGCTCTGCTCTGGTCTAGTCAGTTGGTCCTAATCAGGCTCTGCTCTGGTCTAGTCAGTTGGTCCCTAATCAGGCTCTGCTCTGGTCTAGTCAGTTGGTCCTAATCAGGCTCTGGTCTGGTCTAGTCAGTTGGTCCTAATCGGGCTCTGCTCTGGTCTAGTCAGTTGGTCCTAATCGCCTGCTCTGGTCTAGTCAGTTGGTCCTAATCAGGCTCTGCTCTGCTCTAGTCAGTTGGTCCCTAATCAGGCTCCTGCTCTGGTCTAGTCAGTTGGTCCTAATCAGGCTCTGCTCTGGTCTAGTCAGTTGGTCCTAATCAGGCTCTGCTCTGGTCTAGTCAGTTGGTCCTAATCAGGTCTGCTCTGGTCTAGTCAGTTGGTCCTAATCAGGCTCTGCTCTGGTCTAGTCATTGGTTCTAATCAGGCTCTGCTCTGGTCTCAGTCAGTTGGTCCTAATCAGGCTCTGCTCTGGTCTAGTCAGTTGGTCCTAATCAGGCTCTGCTCTGGTCTAGTCAGTTGGTCCTAATCAGGCTCTGCTCTGGTCTAGTCAGTTGGTCCTAATCAGGCTCTGCTCTGGTCTAGTCAGTTGGTCCAATCAGGCTCTGCCTGGTCTAGTCAGTTGGTCCTAATCAGGCTCTGCTCTGGTCTAGTCAGTTGGTCCTAATCAGGCTCTGCTCTGGTCATTGGTCCTAATCAGGCTCTGCTCTGGTCTAGTCAGTTGGTCCTAATCAGGCTCTGCTCTGGTCTGGTCCTAATCAGGCTCTGCTCTGGTCTAGTCATTGGTCCTAATCAGGCTCTGCTCTGGTCTAGTCATTGGTCCTAATCAGGCTCTGCTCTGGTCTAGTCAGTTGGTCCTAATCAGGCTCTGCTCTGGTCAGTCAGTTGGTCCTAATCAGGCTCTGCTCTGGTCTGTCAGTTGGTCCTAATCAGGCTCTGCTCTGGTCTAGTCATTGGTCCTAATCAGGCTCTGCTCTGGTCTAGTCAGTTGGTCCTAATCAGGCTCTGCTCTGGTCTAGTCCAGTTGGTCCTAATCAGGCTGCTCTGGTCTAGTCAGTGGTCCTAATCAGGCTCTGCTCTGGTTTAGTCAGTTGGTCCTAATCAGGCTCTGCTCTGGTCTAGTCAGTTGGTCCTAATCAGGCTCTGCTCTGGTCTAGTCAGTTGGTCCTAATCAGGCTCTGCTCTGGTCTAGTCAGTTGGTCCTAATCAGGCTCTGCTCTGGTCTAGTCAGTTGGTCCTAATCAGGCTCTGCTCTGGTCTAGTCATTGGTTCTAATCAGGCTCTGCTCTGGTCTAGTCAGTTGGTCCTAATCAGGCTCTGCTCTGGTCTAGTCAGTTGGTCCTAATCAGGCTCTGCTCTGGTCTAGTCAGTTGGTCCTAATCAGGCTCTGCTCTGGTCTAGTCAGTCTGGTCCTAATCAGGCTCTGCTCTGGTCTAGTCAGTTGGTCCTAATCAGGCTCTGCTCTGGTCTAGTCAGTTGGTCCTAATCGCAGGCTCTGCTCTGGTCCTAGTCAGTTGGTCCTAATCAGGCTCTGCTCTGGTCATTGGTCCTAATCAGGCTCTGCTCTGGTCTAGTCAGTTGGTCCTAATCAGGCTCTTCTCTGGTCTGGTCCTAATCAGGCTCTGCTCTGGTCTAGTCATTGGTCCTAATCAGGCTCTGCTCTGGTCCAGTCAGTTGGTCCTAATCAGGCTCGCTCTGGTCTAGTCAGTTGGTTCTAATCCCAGGCTCTGCTCTGGTCCAGTCAGTTGGTCCTAATCAGGCTCTGCTCTGGTCTAGTCAGTTGGTCCTAATCAGGCTCTGCTCTGGTCTAGTCATTGGTCCTAATCAGGCTCTGCTCTGGTCTAGTCAGTTGGTCCTAATCAGGCTCTGCTCTGGTCTAGTCAGTTGGTCCTAATCTGGCTCTGCTCTGGTCTAGTCAGTTGGTCTTAATCAGGCTCTGCTCTGGTCCAGTCAGTTGGTCCTAATCAGGCTTCTGCTCTGGTCTAGTCAGTTGGTCCTAATCAGGCTCTGCTCTGGTCTAGTCGGTTGGTCCTAATCAGGCTCTGCTCTAGTCGGTTGGTCCTAATCAGGCTCTGCTCTGGTCTAGTCAGTTGGTCCTAATCAGGCTCTGCTCTGGTCTAGTCAGTTGGTCCTAATCAGGCTCTGCTCTGGTCTAGTCGGTTGGTCCTAATCAGGCTCTGCTCTGGTCTAGTCAGTTGGTCCTAATCAGGCTCTGCTCTGGTCTAGTCAGTTGGTCCTAATCAGGCTCTACTCTGGTCTAGTCAGTTGGTCCTAATCAGGCTCTGGTCTGGTCTAGTCAGTTGGTCCTAATCAGGCTCTGCTCTGGTCTAGTCAGTTGGTCCTAATCAGGCTCTGCTCTGGTCTAGTCAGTTGGTCCTAATCAGGCTCTGCTCTGGTCTAGTTTTCAGTTGGTCCTAATCAGGCTCTGCTCTGGTCTAGTCAGTTGGTCCTAATCAGGCTCTGCTCTGGTCTAGTCAGTTGGTCCTAATCAGGCTCTGCTCTGGTCTGGTCAGTTGGTCCTAATCAGGCTCTGCTCTGGTCTAGTCAGTTGGTCCTAATCAGGCTCTGCTCTGGTCTAGTCAGTTGGTCCTAATCAGGCTCTGCTCTGGTCTAGTCAGTTGGTCCTAATCAGGCTCTGCTCTGGTCTAGTCAGTTGGTCCTAATCAGGCTCTGCTCTGGTCTAGTCAGTTGGTCCTAATCAGGCTCTGCTCTGGTCTAGTCAGTTGGTCCTAATCAGGCTCTGCTCTGGTCTAGTCAGTTGGTCCTAATCAGGCTCTGCTCTGGTCTAGTCAGTTGGTCCTAATCAGGCTCTGCTCTGGTCTAGTCAGTTGGTCCTAATCAGGCTCTGCTCTGGTCTAGTCAGTTGGTCCTAATCAGGCTCTGCTCTGCTCTAGTCAGTTGGTCCTAATCAGGCTCTGCTCTGGTCTAGTCAGTTGGTCCTAATCAGGCTCTGCTCTGGTCTAGTCAGTTGGTCCTAATCAGGCTCTGCTCTGGTCTAGTCAGTTGGTCCTAATCAGGCTCTGCCTGGTCTAGTCAGTTGGTCCTAATCAGGCTCTGCTCTGGTCTAGTCAGTTGGTCCTAATCAGGCTCTGCTCTGGTCTAGTCAGTTGGTCCTAATCAGGCTCTGCTCTGGTCTAGTCAGTTGGTCCTAATCAGGCTCCTGCTCTGGTCTAGTCAGTTGGTCCTAATCAGGCTCTGCTCTGGTCTAGTCAGTTGGTCCTAATCAGGCTCTGCTCTGGTCTAGTCAGTTGGTCCTAATCAGGCTCTGCTCTGGTCTAGTCAGTTGGTCCTAATCAGGCTCTGCTCTGGTCTAGTCAGTTGGTCCTAATCAGGCTCTGCTCTGGTCTAGTCAGTTGGTCCTAATCAGGCTCTGCTCTGGTCTAGTCAGTTGGTCCTAATCAGGCTCTGGTCTGGTCTAGTCAGTTGGTCCTAATCAGGCTCTGCTCTGGTCTAGTCAGTTGGTCCTAATCAGGCTCTGCTCTGGTCTAGTCAGTTGGTCCTAATCAGGCTCTGCTCTGGTCTAGTCAGTTGGTCCTAATCAGGCTCTGCTCTGGTCCAGTCAGTTGGTCCTAATCAGGCTCTGCTCTGGTCTAGTCATTGGTCCTAATCAGGCTCTGCTCTGGTCTAGTCAGTTGGTCCTAATCAGGCTCTGCTCTGGTCTAGTCAGTTGGTCCTAATCAGGCTCTGGTCTGGTCTAGTCAGTTGGTCCTAATCAGGCTCTGCTCTGGTCTAGTCAGTTGGTCCTAATCAGGCTCTGCTCTGGTCTAGTCAGTTGGTCCTAATCAGGCTCTGCTCTGGTCTAGTCAGTTGGTCCTAATCAGGCTCTGCTCTGGTCTAGTCAGTTGGTCCTAATCAGGCTCTGCTCTGGTCTAGTCAGTTGGTCCTAATCAGGCTCTGGTCTGGTCCAGTCAGTTGGTCCTAATCAGGCTCTGCTCTGGTCTAGTCAGTTGGTCCTAATCAGGCTCTGCTCTGGTCTAGTCAGTTGGTCCTAATCAGGCTCTGCTCTGGTCTAGTCAGTTGGTCCTAATCAGGCTCTGCTCTGGTCTAGTCAGTTGGTCCTAATCAGGCTCTGCTCTGGTCTAGTCAGTTGGTCCTAATCAGGCTCTGCTCTGGTCTAGTCAGTTGGTCCTAATCAGGCTCTGCTCTGGTCTAGTCAGTTGGTCCTAATCAGGCTCTGCTCTGGTCTAGTCCAGTTGGTCCTAATCAGGCTCTGGTCTGGTCTAGTCAGTTGGTCCTAATCAGGCTCTGCTCTGGTCTAGTCAGTTGGTCCTAATCAGGCTCTGCTCTGGTCTAGTCAGTTGGTCCTAATCGGCTCTGCTCTGGTCTAGTCAGTTGGTCCTAATCAGGCTCTGCTCTGGTCTAGTCAGTTGGTCCTAATCAGGCTCTGCTCTGGTCCTAGTCAGTTGGTCCTAATCAGGCTCTGCTCTGGTCTAGTCAGTTGGTCCTAATCAGGCTCTGCTCTGGTCTAGTCAGTTGGTCCAATCAGGCTCTGCTCTGGTCTAGTCAGTTGGTCCTAATCAGGCTCTGCTCTGGTCTAGTCAGTTGGTCCTAATCAGGCTCTGCTCTGGTCTAGTCAGTTGGTCCTAATCAGGCTCTGCTCTGGTCTAGTCAGTTGGTCCTAATCAGGCTCTGCTCTGGTCTAGTCAGTTGGTCCTAATCAGGCTCTGCTCTGGTCTAGTCAGTTGGTCCTAATCAGGCTCTGCTCTGGTCTAGTCAGTTGGTCCTAATCAGGCTCTGCTCTGGTCTAGTCAGTTGGTCCTAATCAGGCTCTGCTCTGGTCTAGTCAGTTGGTCCCAATCAAGGCTCTGCTCTGGTCTAGTCACGTTGGTCCTAATCAGGCTCTGCTCTGGTCTAGTCAGTTGGTCCTAATCAGGCTCTGCTCTGCTCTAGTCAGTTGGTCCTAATCAGGCTCTGCTCTGGTCTAGTCAGTTGGTCCTAATCAGGCTCTGCTCTGGTCTAGTCAGTTGGTCCTAATCAGGCTCTGCTCTGGTCTAGTCAGTTGGTCCTAATCAGGCTCTGCTCTGGTCTAGTCAGTTGGTCCTAATCAGGCTCTGGTCTGGTCTGAGTCAGTTGGTCCTAATCAGGCTCTGCTCTGGTCTAGTCAGTTGGTCCTAATCAGGCTCTGCTCTGGTCTAGTCAGTTGGTCCTAATCAGGCTCTGCTCTGGTCTAGTCAGTTGGTCCTAATCAGGCTCTGCTCTGGTCTAGTCAGTTGGTCCTAATCAGGCTCTGCTCTGGTCTAGTCAGTTGGTCCTAATCAGGCTCTGGTCTGGTCTAGTCAGTTGGTCCTAATCAGGCTCTGCTCTGGTCTAGTCAGTTGGTCCTAATCAGGCTCTGGTCTGGTCAGTTGGTCCTAATCAGGCTCTGGTCTGGTCTAGTCAGTTGGTCCTAATCAGGCTCTGCTCTGGTCTAGTCAGTTGGTCCTAATCAGGCTCTGCTCTGGTCTAGTCAGTTGGTCCTAATCAGGCTCTGGTCTGGTCTAGTCAGTTGGTCCTAATCAGGCTCTGCTCTGGTCTAGTCAGTTGGTCCTAATCAGGCTCTGCTCTGGTCTAGTCAGTTGGTCCTAATCAGGCTCTGGTCTGGTCTAGTCAGTTGGTCCTAATCAGGCTCTGCTCTGGTCTAGTCAGTTGGTCCTAATCAGGCTCTGCTCTGGTCTAGTCAGTTGGTCCTAGTCAGGCTCTGGTCTGGTCTAGTCAGTTGGTCCTAATCAGGCTCTGCTCTGGTCTAGTCAGTTGGTCCTAATCAGGCTCTGGTCTGGTCTCAGTCAGTTGGTCCTAATCAGGCTCTGGTCTGGTCTAGTCAGTTGGTCCTAATCAGGCTCTGCTCTGGTCTAGTCAGTTGGTCCTAATCAGGCTCTGCTCTGGTCTAGTCAGTTGGTCCTAGTCAGGCTCTGCTCTGGTCTAGTCAGTTGGTCCTAATCAGGCTCTGCTCTGGTCTAGTCAGTTGGTCCTAATCAGGCTCTGCTCTGGTCTAGTCAGTTGGTCCTAATCAGGCTCTGCTCTGGTCTAGTCAGTTGGTCCTAATCAGGCTCTGCTCTGTCTAGCTCAGTTTGGTCCTAATCAGGCTCTGCTCTGGTCCAGTCAGTTGGTCCTCATCAGGCTCTGCTCTGGTCTAGTCAGTTGGTCCTAAATCAGGCTCTGCTCTGGTCTAGTCAGTTGGTCTCTAATCAGGCTCTGCTCTGGTCTAGTCAGTTGGTCCTACAGGCTCTGCTCTGGTCAGTCAGTGGTCCTAATCAGGCTCTGCTCTGGTCTAGTCAGTTGGTCCTCAATCAGCTCTGCTCTGGTCTAGTCAGTTGGTCCCAATCAGGCTCTGCTCTGGTCTAGGTAGCTGGTCCTAATCAGGCTCTGCTCTGGTCTAGTCAGTTGGTCCTAAATCAGGCTCTGGTCTGGTCTAGTCAGTTGGTCCTAATCAGGCTCTGCTCTGGCCCAGTCTGTTGGTCCTAATCAGGCTCTGCTCTGGTCTAGTCAGTTGGTCCTAATCAGGCTCTGCTCTGGTCTAGTCAGTTGGTCCTAATCGCTCTGGTCTGGTCCAGTCAGTTGGTCCTAATCAGGCTCTGCTCTGGTCAGTCAGTTGGTCCTAATCAGGCTCTGCTCTGGTCTAGTCAGTTGGTCCTAATCAGGCTCTGCCCTGGTCTAGTCAATTGGTCCTAATCAGGCTCTGCTCTGGTCTAGTCAGTTGGTCCTAATCAGGCTCTGGTCTGGTCTTTGTTAGCAGCTATTAATGAGCATTCTGACTGAAAGGACGGAGGGAGGGAGGGAGGGAGGAGGGGGAGGGAGGGAGGGGGAGGGAGGAGGGAAGGAGGGAGGGAGGGAGGGAGGGAGGGAGGGAGGGAGGGAGGGAGGGAGGGAGGAAGGAGGGAGGGAGGGAGGGAGGGAGGGAGGGAGGAAAGGAAAGCCTTCCAGAACATTCATGAAATTAGCAGAAGAGGAGGAGGGAGGGAGGGAGGGAGGGATGGATGGAGGAGGGAGGGGGGAGGGAGGGAGGGAGGGAGGAAAGGAAAGCCTTCAGAACATTCATGAAATTAGCAGAAGAGGAGGAGGGAGGGAGGGAGGGATGGATGGAGGGAGGGAGGGGGAGGAGTAGCCTCATTCTATCAAACCCCCCACTATGAGGTAAACACTTATTATATTTCCAGGAATTGAGGGATTTCTATTTTTAGGGTTGTTGTTGTTGGTCCATAATGTTACTAATGAACGGTTCATTAGGGGAACTCTGGAGGGAAATTAGAACAGTGCGTTTCATGTTTGTCTGGGTGTTTTATTACGCCGGTCTTGGCTCTGAGCAGCACCCTATTGGAGTCCGGTCTGATGGCTGCTCTGTAAATACTAGTTCGTCTCTTTGGGTAATCACTAATTATTCCTAGATGATTAGCACCAGGAGACTGCAGAGTACAGACAGGTGTTACAGGCTGTGACAGTGACTGTGGCAGAGTAACTGTTTAGGTCTAACCCTTCTTATGGAAATTAGACATTCACCTGCACTGTGTTAATGGGGAAGGGTTATGCTGCCGCACACACAGGCCAGAGAGAGGGAAGGGTTATGCTGCCGCACACACAGGCCAGAGAGAGGGAAGGGTTATGCTGCCCAGGCCAGAGAGAGGGAAGGGTTATGCTGCCGCACACACAGGCCAGAGAGGGGAGGAGGGTTATGCTGCCCAGGCCAGAGAGAGGGGAAGGGTTATGCTGCCGCACACAGCAGGAGAGAGGGGAAGGGTTAGTGCTGCCCAGGCCAGAGAGGGGAAGGTTATGCTGCCGCACACACAGGCCAGAGAGAGGGAAGGGTTTTGATGATCCACAGGCAGATGTGGAGGTTTTATTTGAGGTCAACATGAATGATTTACAAAACGGAGTTAAAAGTTAAAAGACATCATCTAGTCTTGTTCAAAGTCATCCACCCTTTATGACACACAATAATCAGACACCCTTTATGACAGAATAATCAGACACCCTTTATGACACATTAGATCAGACAGTGTATGTATGTCACTCACAGCGGCGGGCAGGGTAGGTCTAGGAAGGTGACCAGTGTGCATCACCAAAAACCCTTCCTCCCGTCAGCCTAACCCTTCCCCCAGTAACCAGTAGTACAGTATACTCACAGCGGAAGGGCAGAGTGGGTCCAGGGGAGGTGACCTGCACCGGTACAGGGTCTCCTCTCAGGGTGTAGCCAGTCTCTGTCCTCCAGTTTCAGCCTGACGGTGCGAGGAGCTGTCCAGCGTTGCTTAGCAGAGAACACCGACAGAGGACCCTGGAGGGGAGACGGACAGGTTGTTATGATAACTTACCATGGACACCCAACCCTGATACAGTGAGGGGAAAAAAGTATTTGATCCCCTGCTGATTTTGTATGTTTGCCCACTGACAAAGACATGATCAGTCTATAATTTTAATGGTAGGTTTATTTGAACAGTGAGAGACAGAATAACAACAAATGAATCCAGAAAAACGATGTCAAAAATGTTATAAATTGATTTGCATTTTAATGAGGGAAAACATGACTTAGTACTTGGTGGCAAAACCCTTGTTGGCAATCAGAGGTCAGACGTTTCTTGTAGTTGGCCAGCAGGTTTGCACTCATCTCATGAGGGATTTTATCCCACTCCTCTTTGCAGATCTTCTCCAAGTCATTAAGTTTCGAGGCTGTCGTTTGGCAACTTTCGAACCTTCAGCTCCCGCCACAGATTTTCTATGGGATTAATATCTAGAGACTGGCTAGGCCACTCCAGGACCTTAATGTGCTTCTTCTTGAGCCACTCTTTTTGTTGCCTTGGCCGTGTGTTTTGGGTCATTGTCATGCTGGAATACCCATCCACGACCCATTTTCAATGCCCTGGCTGAGAGAAGGAGGTTCTCACCCAAGATTTTACGGTACATGGCCACGTCCATGTCCCTTTGATGCGGTGAAGTTGTCCTGTCCCCTTAGCAGAAAAACACCCCCAAAGCATAATGTTTCCACCTCCCATGTTTGACGGTGGGGATGGTGTTCTTGGGGTCATAGGCGGCATTCCTCCTCCTCCAAACACGGTGAGTTGAGTTGATGCCAAGAGCTCAATTTTGGTCTCATCTGACCACAACACTTTCACCCAGTTCTCCTCTGAATCATTCAGATGTTCATTGGCAAACTTCAGACGGGCCTGTATATGTGCTTTCTTGAGCAGGGGACCTTGCGGGCGCTGCAGGATTTCAGTCCTTCACGGCGTAGTGTGTTACCAATTGTTTTCTTGGTGACTATGGTCCCAGCTGCCTTGAGATCATTGACAAGATCCTCCCGTGTAGTTCTGGGCTGATTCCTCACCGTTCTCATGATCATTGCAACTCCACGAGGTGAGATCTTGCATGGAGCCCAAGGCCGATGGAGATTTACAGTTATTTTGTGTTTCTTCCATTTGCGAATAATCGCACCAACTGTTGTCACCTTCTCACCAAGCTGCTTGGCGATGGTCTTGTAGCCCATTCCAGCCTTGTGTAGGCTCACAATCTTGTCCCTGACATCCTTGGAGAGCTCTTTGTTCTTGGCCATGGTGGAGAGTTTGGAATCTGATTGATTGATTGCTTTCTGTGGACAGGTGTCTTTTATACAGGTAACAAACTGAGATTAGGAGCACTCCTTTAAGAGTGTGCTCCTAATCTCAGCCTGTTACCTGTATAAAAGACACCTGGGAGCCAGAAATCTGGGGGTCAAATACTTATTTCCCTCATTTAAAATGCAAATCCATTTATAACATTTTTGACATGCGTTTTTCTGGATTATTTTGTTGTTATTCTGTCTCTCACTGTTCAAATAAACCAACCATTAAAATTATAGACTGATAATTTCTTTGTCAGTGGGCAAACGTACAAAATCACCAGGGGATCAAATACTTTTTTTCCCCTCACTGTAGGTCTGTTAGTGTGGGGTGGGGGGAGACGGACAGGTTGTTATGATCATTTACCATGGACAACCAACCCTGATAGGACTGTTAGTTTGCGTCCCAAATGGCACTATGGGGCCTGGTCAAAAGTAGTGCATTATGTAGGGAATAGATTAGGTACCATTTGGGATGCAAGCTGTTAGTTCAACACCACGGTTAAATGTTATTGATTCACCAAGACAATGTGACTGAGTAAATAGGAGTATTAACAGAGTTCAACACCACTGTTAAATGTTATTGATTCACCAAGACAATGTGGTTCTGTTGGGGTGGATTCAGAAAACAGCACAACACGATCTGGGTGTTTAGAACAAGTTGAACTGAATTTAACTGAAAACATTTTGTTTAAAAAACAAAACAAATCCAGAGCTTTGTAATGCCAATTTCTGAATAAACCATACATACTTTACATGAAGGGCGGTTTCGGACACAGATTAAGCTTTAGTCCTAGACTATAAAGGAGTTTAAGAGTCAATGGTGATTCTCCATTCAACAGGTCTAGGTTTAATCTGTGTCCGGGAAACCGTCCTGAAAATGCTAGAATGTTAAAATTAGTAGCCCACATACCAGCCTCCGGAAAAAGTCTGTGACTTTCACCTTAGTGGACATGGGCATTTCCATCTCCGCCTTGTGCTCCGTTTTAGCTGAGGAGGGAAAAATAGGCCTTATCATGCTGTTTGTTTGTTATCACAACTACACAACCTGGCAACCTCCTCTGGAGTAGAGTAGTACGGGGGGGCCAGGTTGGCTACATGATGACAGTAAACAATAGATCATCACATCACCTGGAACTACTAAACGACTATCTAAAAAAGGTAATTAGAAGGTTGTTTAAGGTTATTTCACATGAGAACATTTAGGAAGCTACATTGTATGTTATATGTCTAGTCTTACAATCCACACACAAATTTAACCCAACAATTATAATGATGTCCAATAGCGAGACCCTATCTCAGTGTATTAAATAAACAGTAATGTGGAGACAGAGCTGACGTTGAAGTAAAACATTTAAAAAAAAAATAAGAGTTGTTGATTGAGTTGCCAATAAGAGGTTCACTCACAGATGATGTCTGGTGCCTCCAGGTAGTCTGTGAACTCGTCGTCTTGGTTGTTGTCATTGAACTTGGCCAGGGAGCGTTTGTGACTGGCCTGGAGAATGTCCTGGAGGACCTCCAGCTTCCTGAGGTGACGACACAGACCATGGATCCTCAGACCCTCCTCGTGACCCATCACAGCCCGCCGCAGGTGGCCTTACCTGGGGAGGGGGAGGAAAGGGGGAGTGGAGGAGGTGGGAGAGGGCAGGTGGAGGAGGAGGAGGAGGAGGTGGAGGGAGGAGGAGAGGGGAGGTGGAGGAGGAGAGGGGAGGGGAGAGGGGAGTAGAGGGGGAAGGAGGAGAGGGAGGTGGAGGAGGAGAGGAGAGAGGGGAGGTGGAGGAGAGGAGGGGGTGGAAGGAGGAGGAAGGAGGAGGGAGGGGAGGGAGGAGGAGAGTAGGGGGAGGTGGAGGGTGGAGGGAGGAGGCGGATGAGGAGGAGAGGGAAGGTGGATGTGAGGTGGAGAGAGGGAGGCGAGGGGAGGTGGGAGAAGAGAGGTTGAGGAGGGAGAGAGGGGAGAGTCAGTAAGGCAGGTGGGTATGAGTACGGATACAGGTAAAAACAAAATGGATCCTGTTTAGACTCAGTCCATAGGGTACCAGGTAATAACATGGCTATATACAGGAAGTACCAGGTAATAACATGGCTATATACAGGAAGTACCAGGTAATAACATGGCTATATACAGGGAGTACCAGGTAATAACATGGCTATATACAGGAGTACCAGGTATAACATGAGCTATATACAGGGAGTACCAGGTAATAACATGGCTATATACAGGAAGTACCAGGTAATAACATGGCTATATACAGGGAGTACCAGGTAATAACATGGCTATATACAGGGAGTACCAGGTAATAACATGGCTATATACAGGAAGTAGCAGGTAATAACATGGCTATATACAGGAAGTACCAGGTAATAACATGGCTATATACAGGAAGTACCAGGTAATAACATGGCTATATACAGGGAGTACCAGGTAATAACATGGCTATATACACAGGTAGCAGGTAAATTCAAATCGGGAGTGCCAGAGTGCGCTCTGAGCGTTCGTAAATTCAGAGCGTTTCCCTCTCGGAGCGTTCAGAGCGCACACTGGCCGAGGAGTAGGGTTGATCCGAGCGTTCTGACCATCACAACGGCAGTCAAGCACCCAAGCTAACTGGCTAGCTACCTCCAGACACAAATGAGAGAACAGCTCACTGACCATGTTACTCGCCCTAGCAGAGCTGGTTAGGCTGTTTTCATGTTATCCTGTGCTGCTGGCAACAATTTAATTTACAATTTAATTACGCTTTTTTGCCGATGTTTACTGACACCGGCCATATTCAGCAGGTGTTGAGCTATCGTAAATTCATCAGTTATTCTGTGCTCTGGCACACTCAGACAAGAGTGCTCTGAAATCAGAGTAGATAGCCAGAGCGAATTTATGTCCATTGAGAACGCACAGCGACTATACCACTTAGCTAAGAATGTCGTGAATAATGAAGTCAATAAACGTTTGGTAGTTAGTTAGGTAGCATATGCTTAATATACTGGTACGTATTTGATGTATTAATAGCTAGTAACGTAGGTAGCTAGCTAACATACCGGTATATACTGCTGTAATGATATGCTATGCGGTTCGTGAGGATAGCGTAGCTAACATACCGGTACATACTGTAATGCTATGCGGTTACGTAGGATAGCGTACGCTAACATACCGTACATACTGCTGTAATGCCATGCGGTTCGGAAGGATAGCGTAGCTAACATACCGTACATACTGCTGTAATGCTATGCGGTTCGTAAGGATAGCGTAGCTAACATACCGGTACATACTGCTGTAATGCTATGCGGTTCGTGGAGATAGCGTAGCTAACATACCGGTACATACTGCTGTAATGATATGCTATGCGGTTCGTGAGAGGATAGCGTAGCTAACATACCGGTACATACTGCTGTAATGATATGCTATGCGGTTCGTAGAGATAGCGTAGCTAACATACCGGTACATACTGCTGTAATGCTATGCTATGCGGTTCGTAAGGATAGCGTAGCTAACATACCGGTACATACTGCTGTAATGCTATGCGGTTCGTAAGGATAGCGTAGCTAACATACCGGTACATACTGCTGTAATGCTATGCGGTTCGTGAGGATAGCGCGTAGCTAACATACAGTTGTACATACTGCTGTAATGCTATGCGGTTCGTAAGATAGCGGTAGCTAACATACCGGTACATACTGCTGTAATGCTGTGCGGTTCGTAAGGATAGCGTAGCTAACATACCGGTACATACTGCTGTAATGCTATGCTATCGCGGTTCGTAAGGATAGCGTAGCTAACATACCGTACATACTGCTGTAATGCTATGCGGTTCGTAAGGATAGCGTAGCTAACATACCGGTACATACTGCTGTAATGATATGCTATGCGGTTCGTGGGATAGCGTAGCTAACATACCGTAACATCCTGCTGTAATGCTATGTGGTTCGTAAGGATAGCGTAGCTAACATACCGGTACATACTGCTGTAATGCTATGCGGTTCGTAAGGATAGCGTAGCTAACATACGGTACATACTGCTGTAATGCTATGCTATGCGGTTCGTAAGGATAGCGTAGCTAACATACCGGTACATCCTGCTGTAATGCTATGCGGTTCGTAAGGATAAGCGTAGCTAACATACCGGTACATCCTGCTGTAATGCTATGCGGTTCGTATGAGATAGCGTAGCTAACATACCGGTACATCCTGCTGTAATGCTATGTGGTTCGTAAGCTAGCGTAGCACATACCGGTACATAGTGCTGTAATGCTATGCGGTTCGTAGAGATAGCGTAGAGCTAACATACCGTACATAGTGCTGTAATGCTATGCTATGCGGTTCGCTAGATAGCGTAAAGCTAACATACCGCTTACATACTGCTGTAATGCTATGCTATGCGGTTCGTAAGGATAGCGTAGCTAACATACCGGTACATAGTGCTGTAATGCTATGCGGTTCGTAAGGATAGCGTAGCTAACACACCGGTACATAGTGCTGTAATGCTATGCGGTTCGTAAGGATAGCGTAGCTAACACACCGGTACATAGTGCTGTAATGCTATGCGGTTCGTAAGGATAGCGTAGCTAACATACCGGTACATAGTGCTGTAATGCTATGCGGTTCGTAGGATAGCATAGCTAACACACCGTACATAGTGCTGTAATGCTATGCGGTTCGTGAGATAGCGTAGCTAACATACCGGTACATACTGCTGTATGCTATGCGGTTCGTAGGGATAGCGTAGCTAACATACCGGGTACATCCTGCTGTAATGCTATGCGGTTCGTAAGGATAGCGTAGCTAACATACCGGTACATACTGCTGTAATGCTATGCGGTTCGTAAGGATAGCGTAGCTAACATACCGGTACATACTGCTGTAATGCTATGCAGTTCGTAAGGATAGCGTAGCTAACATACCGGTACATCCTGCTGTAATGCTATGCGGTTCGTAAGGATAGCGTAGCTAACATACCGGTACATACTGCTGTAATGCTATGCGGTTCGTAAGGATAGCGTAGCTAACATACCGGGTACATCCTGCTGTAATGCTATGCGTTCGTGAGATAGCGTAGCTAACATACCGGTACATCCTGCTGTAATGCTATGCGGTTCGTATAGATAGCGTAGCTAACATACCGGTACATACTGCTGTAATGCTATGCGGTTCGTAAGGATAGCGTAGCTAACATACCGGTACATAGTGCTGTAATGATATGCTATGCGGTTCGTAAGGATAGCGTAGCTAACATACCGGTACATACTGCTGTAATGCTATGCTATGCGGTGCGTAAGGATAGCGTAGCTAACATACCGGTACATACTGCTGTAATGCTATGCGGTGCGTAAGGATAGCGTAGCTAACATACCGGTACATACTGCTGTAATGCTATGCGGTTCGTAGGATAGCGTAGCTAACATACCGTACATACTGCTGTAATGCTATGCGGTTCGTAAGGATAGCGTAGCTAACATACCGGTACATAGTGCTGTAATGCTATGCGGTGCGTAAGGATAGCGTAGCTAACACATTGGCAGCCAACGTAACGTAACTTATTTGAAAAGGCATTACTTTATTATGTTGCTCAACATTTTCGTAACATTTGTCATAATTAGTTAAATCAATGAATTTGTATCCGCTCTCGTCGGACTTCGGCCATTTTCTTCAAATCTGAAAACGTTGTGAAGCCATACCCATTTTCTGAAGAATTGCATTATGGGCCCTAAAAGCACAGAAATAGTGTCCACTGCTTGTATACTTCGTATTTTGACGAATGTAGCATCCGGGAACTTTTGGCTTACTAACTATATCCATACTATGACCAATAAACATACTACATCCTCAATTTACGTCACAAATAGTACGGTCGGTGCAGTTAGTATGAGGATTCAAACACAGCAGGTGTGTAGAGTCCAGACAGTCAGGGACTGTTTAAATGACTGTATCTAGACCTCAACCCCATAATAAAGGACCCGCGGAAACACAGTATTGGGCTTTGGGCCTATGGGCCTTACCGATGTGGCGTCTCTCCTCTCTCTTCCTGAGGATGTCGAGCGGGGAGCGGCCATCTGGCATGGCATCATACACCTGGGACAGAGCCTTCTCCTGTTGGTCCTCATCATCACTGGGTCTCACTGGAAAAAACACAGACCGGAGACAGGATTAGGACATGGCAACACAGAGACAGGAGAAGGACATGGCAACACAGAGACAGGAGAAGGACATGGAAACACAGAGACAGGAGAAGGACATGGCAACACAGAGACAGTAGAAGGACATGGCAACACAGAGACAGGAGAAGGACATGGCAACACAGAGACAGTAGAAGGACATGGCAACACAGAGACAGAATTAGGACGTGGCAACACAGAGACAGGAGAAGGACATGGCAACACAGAGACAGTAGAAGGACATGGCAACACAGAGACAGAATTAGGACGTGGCAACACAGAGACCGGAGACAGGATTAGGACATGGCAACACAGAGACAGGATTAGGACATGGCAACACAGAGACAGGAGAAGGACATGGCAACACAGAGACAGGAGAAGGACATGGCAACACAGAGACAGGAGAAGGACATGGCAACACAGAGACAGGAGAAGGACATGGCAACACAGAGACAGGAGAAGGACATGGCAACACAGAGACAGGATTAGGACATGGCAACACAGAGACAGGAGAAGGACATGGCAACACAGAGACAGGATTAGGACATGGCAACACAGAGACAGGAGAAGGACATGGCAACACAGAGACAGGAGAAGGACATGGCAACACAGAGACAGGAGAAGGACATGGCAACACAGAGACAGGATTAGGACATGGCAACACAGAGACAGGAGAAGGACATGGAAACACAGAGACAGGATTAGGACATGGCAACACAGAGACAGGAGAAGGACATGGCAACACAGAGACAGGAGAAGGACATGGACACAGAGACAGGGAGAAGGACATGGAAACACAGAGACAGGAGAAGGACATGGCAACACAGAGACAGGATTAGGACATGGCAACACAGAGACAGGAGAAGGACATGGAAACACAGAGACAGGAGAAGGACATGGCAACACAGAGACAGGAGAAGGACATGGCAACACAGAGACAGGATTAGGACATGGCAACACAGAGACAGGATTAGGACATGGCAACACAGAGACAGGATTAGGACATGGCAACACAGAGACAGGATTAGGACATGGCAACACAGAGACAGGATTAGGACATGGCAACACAGAGACAGGATTAGGACATGGCAACACAGAGAGACAGGATTAGAACATGGCAACACAGAGACAGGAGAAGGACATGGCAACACACAGAGACAGGAGAAGGACATGGCAACACAGAGACAGTAGAAGGACATGGCAACACAGAGACAGAATTAGGACGTGGCAACACAGAGACAGGAGAAGGACATGGCAACACAGAGACAGTAGAAGGACATGGCAGCACAGAGACAGAATTAGGACGTGGGCAACACAGAGACCGGAGACAGGATTAGGACATGGCAACACAGAGACAGGATTAGGACATGGCAACACAGAGACAGGAGAGAAGGACATGGCAACACAGAGACAGGAGAAGGACATGGCAACACAGAGACAGGAGAAGGACATGGCAACACAGAGACAGGATTAGGACATGGCAACACAGAGACAGGATTAGGACATGGCAACACAGAGACAGGAGAAGGACATGGCAACACAGAGACAGGAGAAGGACATGGCAACACAGAGACAGGAGAAGGACATGGCAACACAGAGACAGGATTAGGACGTGGCAACACAGAGACAGGAGAAGGACATGGAAACACAGAGACATGATTAGGACATGGCAACACAGAGACAGGGAGAAGGACATGGCAACACAGAGACAGGAGAAGGACATGGAAACACAGAGACAGGAGAAGGACATGGAAACACAGAGACAGGAGAAGGACATGGCAACACAGAGACAGGATTAGGACATGGCAACACAGAGACAGGAGAAGGACATGGAAACACAGAGACAGGAGAAGGACATGGCAACACAGAGACAGGGAGAAGGACATGGCAACACAGAGACAGGATTAGGACATGGCAACACAGAGACAGGATTAGGACATGGAAACACAGAGACAGGATTAGGACATGGCAACACAGAGACAGGATTAGGACATGGCAACACAGAGACAGGATTAGGACATGGCAACACAGAGACAGGATTAGAGACATGGCAACACAGAGACAGGATTAGGACATGGCAACACAGAGACAGGATTAGGACATGGCAACACAGAGACAGGATTAGAACATGGCAACACAGAGACAGGAGAAGGACATGGCAACACACAGAGACAGGATTAGGACATGGCAACACAGAGACAGGATTAGGACATGGCAACACAGAGACAGGAGAAAGGACATGGCAACACAGAGACAGGATTAGGACATGGCAACACAGAGACAGGATTAGGACATGGCAACACAGAGACAGGAGAAGGACATGGAAACACAGAGACAGGAGAAGGACATGGCAACACAGAGACAGGATTAGGACATGGAAACACAGAGACAGGATTAGGACATGGCAACACAGAGACAGGATTAGGACATGCAACACAGAGACAGGGATTAGGACATGGCAACACAGAGACAGGATTAGGACATGGCAACACAGAGACAGGATTAGGACATGGCAACACAGAGACAGGATTAGGACACTGGCAACACAGAGACAGGAGAAGGACATGGCAACACAGAGACAGGAGAAGGACATGGCAACACAGAGACAGGAGAAGGACATGGAAACACACAGGGATAGTTTAGTTTATCTATTTGCACAGATATTACACACAATTCTGCCTTTCAATCAAAGGTTTGAGTTTTATGCAATCCCTCACTCCTCTGTCAATGCAGGGACACCATCAGGAACATGATTAGTTGGAGTTGATCCATTTGGACATGATTAGTTCCATGGTCATACCCCTCTGGTCAAAAGTAGTGCACTATATAGGGAATAGGGTGCCATGGTCGTACACCTCTGGTCAAAAGTAGTGCACTATATAGGGTACCATTTGGGATGTAGCCTTGGCTGTTGGCAGTGTCCCTCTAACCAGAGGACCCCTGGGACCGAGACAGTTTGGTTTGAGCAACACAAAGAAGTGTTACATAACTGTGTTTATAACTGACTATGGTGGTACAGATTCAAACTCTACACTGCTCTCTCTTTCTGTCCTCGTTATAAAACTAAAAGGTCCCAGTTGGGAGATTCCACTAAAGGTCTTGATGAGGAGAGTCCATTAAAGTCTATTTAAACTGATACCTGAGATGTCGTCTTTTGGGATGTGAGAGGGAAGGAGGAGGTGAATGAACCACTCTGTTCAGTAAGGTCCAGGAAACCCATCTAGTAACTAAACAGAACCACTCTGTTTGCATAAGGTCCAGGAAACTCATCTAGTAACTAATAGGCATTACACATCTCACTCTCTCCCGCTCTCCTATGTCTCCCTCTCCCTCTCTCTCCCTCCCTCCCTCCCTCTCCCTCTCTCCCCTCTTCCTCTCTCCCTCCCTCCCTCTTCCTCTTCCTCTTCCCCCTCCCTTCCTCTCCCCCTCCCTCTTCCTCTCCCTCTCTCTCCCTCTTCCTCTCCCTCTCTCCCTCCCTCTTCTCCCTCCCTCTCTCTCCCTCTCTCTTCCTCTCTCCCTCCCTCTTCCTCTCCCTCCTTCTCTTCCTCTCTCCCTCCCCTCCTTCCTTCCTCTCCTCTCCTCCTCCCTCTCCCTCTCTCCCTCTCTCCCTCCCTCTCCCTCCCCTCTCCCTCTCTCTCTCCCTCTCCCTCTTCCCTCTCTCCCTCCCCTCCTCCCTCCCCCCCTCTCCCTCTCCTCTCTCCTCTCCTCTTCTCTTCCTCCCTTTCCCTCCCCCCTCTCCCCTCTCTTCCCTCCTCCCCCTCTCCCTCCTCCTCTTCCCTCTCTCCCTCCTCCCTCTTCCCTCTCCCTCTCCCTCTCTCCCTCCCTCTTCCTCTCCCTCTCTCCCCCTCTCCTCCCTTCCTCTCCTCCCTCCCTCCTCTCTCCCTCCTCTCCCTCTCTCCCTCCCTCTCCTCTCCCTCTCCTCCCCTCCTCCCTCTCTCCCCCTCTCTCCCTCCCTCTTCCCTCTCCTCTCCCTCTCCCCCTCTCCCTCCCCTCCTCCCTCTCCCTCTCCCTCTCCCCTCCTCTCCCTCTCCTCTCTCCCTCTCCCTCTCCCTCTCCCTCTTCCTCTCCCTCTTCCTCCCCTACCGATCACGCATAGAAAGGATATGATTGGCTAATGGCTGCTTGACTTACGCTGGTGGTCGCAGTGAAGCGCTTAAGAAGCTAGAGAGTGTGCCAGTGAGCGGTAGTGGTTGGTCTTGACCTGAGCCATGGTGGACCAGAAGACGGGACGTTGTCTTTGATGGGAGTCTGGCTCATAGACTGGTGGACCTGGCCATAGGTGTCTCCTACCTGAGAGGGCAACATGGAGATGTAGTGTTGATAGTATGCACCCTATTCCCTATATAGTGCACTACTTTTGAGCAGAGCCTTAGTGCACTAAATAGGGAATGGGGTGCCATTTGGGAGGGGTACTGTTATATTGTTACAGGACGTACCTTTCCTGCTCTTTAGTCAGACCCACCTCAAAGGGATCTGTGAGACGGGGAAGTGCCTTACTGTCTTAGATAATGGAACTCCTTTTAGCGTTGAGGTTAAACTCTAAAACGAACACTATCTAGGGCAAAGCAGATCTGTAATGTGTTGAATGTTACCCATTGAACATCAGACCAATCCATAAAATCTATCTATAGCAGCCTGTACTACATGACTGATTTAATCAATATCAATCCATCTGTATTAGCCTGTAGACCGTGTAAATGATGAAAATGTATTGTACATGTACCTTGGCAGCCTCCTGGGCCATCTTGAGGAGAGAGAAGAACTCATTGCGGATGCCCGACAGAGCGATTTTCTCAAACAGACACTCCTGAGCTTGAGCCAGCATCATCTTGATGAGCATGCTGAGCATGGAGGGGCTCATGTCGTAGCTGGGGGTGTGGGTGAACGTCTCCTTCAGGTGGTGCAGGACTCCTACAGGGGGAGACACACAGAGAGAGAGAGAGAGAGAGAGGGGGGAGGTGAGCTGAGCTGAGCTGAGCATGGAGGGACTCACGTCATAGCTGGGAGGTGTGGGTGAACGTCCCCTTCAGGTGGTTTCAGGACTCATTTCTAAACGCTGCATACGGATAAAATATGCCCCAAAACATGCATGCGCCAGTTTTCATAATAATTTGCATTTATAAAAACTGAACTTGGCGTGAGAATGTGCTAATCCTTTTATACTCCTGCTAACATCAGACCATGAGTACTCAGTTTCTAACATTAGACCATGAGTACTCACAGTTTCAAACATTAGACCACAGTACTCACCGTTTCTAACATTAGACCACAGTACTCACCGTTTCTAACATTA
Source organism: Coregonus clupeaformis (assembly GCF_020615455.1). Lineage (NCBI taxonomy): Eukaryota > Metazoa > Chordata > Actinopteri > Salmoniformes > Salmonidae > Coregonus > Coregonus clupeaformis. The sequence continues at coordinate 87,718 of NW_025535253.1, read as the reverse complement.
GACCACGAGTACTCACCGTTTCTCAACATTAGACCACGAGTACTCACCGTTTCTAACATTAGACACACAGTACTCACCGTTTCTAACATTAGACCATGAGTACTCACCGTTTCTTAACATTAGACCATGAGTACTCACCGTTTCTAACATTAGACCATGAGTACTCACCGTTTCTAACATTAGACCATGAGTACTCACCGTTTCTAACGTTAGACCATGAGTACTCACCGTTTTCTAACATTAGACCCTGAGTACTCACCGTTTCTAACATTAGACCATGAGTACTCACCGTTTCTAACATTAGACCATGAGTACTCACCGTTTCTAACATTAGACCATGAGTACTCACCGTTTCTAACATTAGACCATGAGTACTCACAGATTAAAAATAATTTAAACTTTCTGCCCATATAAAGACATGTCTATGTCCTGGAAAGTTTGCCGGGACTTACAACAGTCATGCTAATCACATTAGCGCACGTTAGCTCAACCGTCCCGTATACGGGACACCGATCCCGTAGAGGATCAGACGGTTCACCTTTTCCATTGACGTTTGTAGGCTACATCTGAATACTGTAATGTGTTTCTCCAGTTGACAATATTTGCTTTAGGAACATAATACACATACCGTTCATTCGGAGAGTATTCAGACCCCTTCACTTTTTCCACATTTTATTACGATACAGCCTTATTCTAAAATTGATTAAATTGTCCCCCCCCCCCCCCTCCCCCTCAATCTACACACAACACCCCATAATGACAAAGCTAAAACAGGTTTTTATAAATGTTTGCAAATGTATTAAAAAATAAAAGAACTCAAATATCACATTTACATAAGTATTCAGACCCTTTGCTCAGTACTTTGTTGAAGAACCTTTGGCAGAGATTACAGCCTCGAGTCGTCTTGGGTATGATGCTACAAGCTTGTATTTGGGGAGTTTCTCCCATTCTTCTCTGCAGATCCTCTCAAGCTCTGTCAGGTTGGATGGGGAGCGTCGCTGCACAGCTATTTTCAGATCTCTCCAGAGATGTTAGATCGGGTTCAAGTCCGGGCTCTGGCTGGGCCCACTCAAGGACATTCAGAGACTTGACCCGAAGCCACTCCTGCATTGTCTTGGCTATGTGCTTAGTGTGGTTGTCCTGTTGGAAGGTGAACCTTCACCCCAGTCGGAGGTCCTGAGCGCTCTGGAGCAGGTTTTCATCAAGGATCTCTCTGTACTTTGCTCCGTTCATCTTTGCCTCGACCCTGACTAGTCTCCCAGTCCCTGCCGGTGAAAAACATCCCCACAGACGTGACGCTTGGCATTCAGGCCAAAGATTTCAAATCTTGGTTTCATCAGAGCAGAGAATCTTGTTTCTCATGGTCTGAGCTCTGTCACCTCCCTGACCAAGGCCCTTCTCCCCCGATTGCTCAGTTTGGCCGGGCAGCCAGCTCTAGGAAGAGTCTTGGTGGTTCAAAACTTCTTCTGTTTAAGAATGATGGAAGCCACTGTGTTCTTGGGGATCTTCAATGCTGCAGAAATGTTTTGGTACCCTTCCCCAGATCTGTGCCTCGACACAATCCTGTCTTGGAGCTCTACGGACAATTCCTTCGACCTCATGGCTTGGTTTTTGCTTTCTGACATGCACGGTCAACTGTGGGACCTTATAGACAGGTGTGTGCCTTTCCAAATCATGTCCAATCAATTGAATTGACTCCCAGGTGGACTCCAATCAAGTTGTAGAAACATGGTCAAAAACATGATCAATGAAACAGGATGCACCTGAGCTCAATTTCGAGTCTCATAACAAAGGGTCTGAATACTTATGTAAATAAGGTATCTCTATTTTAATACATTTGCAAATATTTCTAAAAACCTGTTTTCGCTTTGTCATTATGGGGGTATTGTGTGTAGATTGACGAGACATTTTTTATTTAATCCATTTTAGAATAAGGCTGTAACGTAACACAATGTGGAAAAGTCAAGGGGTCTGAATACTTTCCGAATGCACTGTATCATATATCCTAACCATTGCAGTATACATTTTTTGGATAACGTCTGCTAGTGGCATATTATTATTATTATTATAAATTCCTCACCTTTTTCTGGCATGTGAGGGGTTAATACTGAAGAGCCATACAATAAATGACCATGCGCATCTCTCATTTAATTGGGCCTATTAGATGATAATTTCTGTTTTTGCTCTATGCATCCGAAAGATAGCTTGGTTTTTTAACATACAGTATATTTTTATTAAATTTTTAGAGTAGACATCGTTTTAGAATTGCTGGGCGGTGCAGCATATTTAGGTTCGGGAAAAAGTAAAATGCAAAACATTATTGAATTCAAACGATCTGTTTACAGGTCCACAACAATTTACAATCATTTATTTTCTTTCAGAAACTGTCCCGATAGTCTACAGCAAAAGAAAACATTCTGCCAACTCCTTCAAAAGACATTTGATCAAGTTCACCATTGCTATTTCCTTTAGCTAAGTCTTGGCCTAATTCCAAAACTTCCACAGTGAACAGCAAATAAGGGCGTTGTTGTCACCATGAAAGGTGATTGATGGGCGCTTTTCAGGCGGTGTTAGGGAGACAGAGAGGGAGGTGAGGACGGAGGGAGACAGAGACGTACACAGAGACACAGACAGACAGAGAGGTGAGGATGAAGAGAGACAGAGACGTACACAGAGAGACACAGACGTGAGGACCTCTGGTTGTACGTAACCCTGCTGTTAGCAAGACTGACCTAATCCTGACCTGACCTCAGCCTGACCTCAGCAAAAGCATAAATCAAATTAAAAATCACACTTATTTTATTAAGCCTTTTTTACAGCAGCAGATGTCACCGAGTGCTTTACAGATATCCAGCCTAAATGCAGAGGCTGCAGAAATAAAAACAGCAGCCATTTTGTTTTCCCTCTGTATACCTCCTCTGTGAATTAGAGTTTATAACACTAGGTAAACACGATGCTTGTGTTCAGTGATTTCTACAGCTGTAGACTCACTTATTACGGAAGTTCTCTCAGATAGTGAACAGAGTGATGTAGTGTGATTGAGCCTTTCTCTCTCAGGGTCTCCCAGGGGGACAGTCTATGTAATAATACAGTCTACTAGGGACAGTCTATGTAATAATACAGTCTACTAGGGACAGTCTATGTAATAATACAGTCTACTGGGGACAGTCTATGTAATAATACAGTCTACTGGGGACAGTCTATGTAATAATACAGTCTACTGGGGACAGTCTATGTAATAATACAGTCTACTAGGGACAGTCTATGTAATAATACAGTCTAGCTAGGGACAGTCTATGTAATAACAGTCTACTGGGGACAGTCTATGTAATAATACAGTCTACTGGGGACAGTCTATGTAATAATACAGTCTACTGGGGACAGTCTATGTAATAATACAGTCTACTGGGGACAGTCGATGTAATAATGCAGTCTACTGGGGACAGTCTATGTAATAATACAGTCTACTAGGGACAGTCTGTAATAATACAGTCTACTGGGGTCTATGTAATGTACAGTCTACTGGGGACAGTCTATGTAATAATACAGTCTACTGGGGACGGTCTATGTAATAATACAGTCTACTGGGGACAGTCTATGTAATAACCTACAGTCTACTGGGGACAGTCTATGTAATAATACAGTCTACGGGGACAGTCTATGTAATAATACAGTCTACTGGGGACAGTCTATGTAATAATACAGTCTACTGGGGACAGTCTATGTAATAATACAGTCTACTGGAGACAGTCTATGTAATAATACAGTCTACTAGGGACAGTCTATGTAATACTCCAGTCTACTGAGACAGTCTGTGTAATAATACAGTCTACTGGAGACAGTCTATGTAATAATACAGTCTGCTGGGGGACAGTCTATGTAATATACAGTCTGCTAGGGGACAGTCTATGTAATAATACAGTCTACTGGGGACAGTCTATGTAATAATACAGTCTACTGGGGACAGTCTATGTAATAATACAGTCTACTAGGGACAGTCTATGTAATATCACAGTCTACTGGGGACAGTCTATGGACACAGTCCTACTAGGGACAGTCTATGTAATAATACAGTCTACTAGGGACAGTCTATGTAATAATACAGTCTACTAGGGCCAGTCTATGTAATAATACAGTCTACTGGGGACAGTCTATGTAATAATACAGTCTACTGGGGACAGTCTATGTAATAATACAGTCTACTGGAGACAGTCTATGTAATAATACAGTCTACTGGGGACAGTCTATGTAATAATACAGTCTACTGGGGACAGTCTATGTAATAATACAGTCTACTAGGGACAGTCTATGTAATAATACAGTCTACGAGACAGTCTATGTAATAATACAGTCTGTTAATAATACAGTCTACTGACTCTAGGGACAGTCTATGTAATAATACAGTCTACTGGGGACAGTCTATGTAATAATACAGTCTACTGGGGACAGTCTGTAATAATACAGTCTCACTGGGGACAGTCTATGTAATAATACAGTCTACTGGGGACAGTCTATGTAATAATACAGTCTACTGGGGACAGTCTATGTAATAATACAGTCTACTGGGGACAGTCTATGTAATAATACAGTCTACTGGAGACAGTCTATGTAATAATACAGTCTACTGGGGACAGTCTATGTAATAATACAGTCTACTGGAGACAGTCTATGTAATAATACAGTCTGTGTAATAATACAGTCTACTGGAGACAGTCTATGTAATAATACAGTCTACTAGGGACAGTCTATGTAATAATACAGTCTACTGGGGACAGTCTATGTAATAATACAGTCTACTGGGGACAGTCTGTAATAATACAGTCTACTGGGGACAGTCTATGTAATAATACAGTCTACTGGGGACAGTCTATGTAATAATACAGTCTACTGGGGACAGTCTATGTAATAATACAGTCTACTGGGGACAGTCTATGTAATAATACAGTCTACTGGAGACAGTCTATGTAATAATACAGTCTACTGGGGACAGTCTATGTAATAATACAGTCTACTGGAGACAGTCTATGTAATAATACAGTCTACTGGGGACAGTCTATGTAATAATACAGTCTACTAGGGACAGTCTATGTAATAATACAGTCTACTAGGGACAGTCTATGTAATAATACAGTCTACTAGGGACAGTCTATGTAATAATACAGTCTACTGGGGACAGTCTATGTAATAATACAGTCTACTGGGGACAGTCTATGTAATAATACAGTCTATGTAATAATACAGTCTACTGGGGACAGTCTATGTAATAATACAGTCTACTGGGGACAGTCTATGTAATAATACAGTCTACTGGGGACAGTCTATGTAATAATACAGTCTATGTAATAATACAGTCTACTGGGGACAGTCTATGTAATAATACAGTCTACTGGGGACAGTCTATGTAATAATACAGTCTACTGGGGACAGTCTATGTAATAATACAGTCTACTAGGGACAGTCTATGTAATAATACAGTCTACTGGGGACAGTCTATGTAATAATACAGTCTACTGGGGACAGTCTATGTAATAATACAGTCTACTGGAGACAGTCTATGTAATAATACAGTCTACGGGGACGGTCTATGTAATAATACAGTCTACTGGGGACAGTCTATGTAATAATACAGTCTACAGGGACAGTCCTATGTAATAATACAGTCTACTAGGGACAGTCTATGTAATAATACAGTCTACTGGGGACAGTCTATGTAATAATACAGTCTACTGGGGACAGTCTATGTAATAATACAGTCTACTGGAGACAGTTTATGTAATAATACAATCTACTGGGGACAGTTTATGTAATAATACAGTCTACTAGGGACAGTCTATGTAATAATACAGTCTACTAGGGACAGTCTGTGTAATAATACAGTCTACTAGGGACAGTCTATGTAATAACACAGTCTACTAGGGACAGTCTATGTATTAATACAGTCTACTAGGGACAGTCTATGTAATAATACAGTCTACTGGAGACAGTCTATGTAATAATACAATCTACTGGGGACAGTCTATGTAATAATACAGTCTACTAGGGACAGTCTGTGTAATAATACAGTCTACTAGGGACAGTCTATGTAATAACACAGTCTACTAGGGACAGTCTATGTAATAATACAGTCTACTAGGGACAGTCTATGTAATAATACAGTCTACTGGAGACAGTCTATGTAATAATACAGTCTACTGGAGACAGTCTATGTAATAATACAATCTACTGGGGACAGTCTATGTAATAATACAGTCTACTAGGGACAGTCTGTGTAATAATACAGTCTACTAGGGACAGTCTATGTAATAACACAGTCTACTAGGGACAGTCTATGTAATAATACAGTCTACTGGGGACAGTCTATGTAATAATACAGTCTACTGGGGACAGTCTATGTAATAATACAGTCTACTGGGGACAGTCTATGTAATAATACAGTCTACTGGGGACAGTCTATGTAATAATACAGTCTACTGTATATAGGGAAGAAGCTCCTGTTCTTAGTTCATGAGAGAAAGAGACCCGGAAACTCAACAGTCTCAAACTCTGCTGTCCTGCGACTGTCATCGGCAGAGTCCCAAACAGCACCCTATTCCCTACATAATGCACCCTATTCCCTACATAATGCACCCTATTCCCTACATAACGCACCCTATTCCCTACATAACGCACCCTATTCCCTACATAATGCACCCTATTCCCTACATAATGCACCCTATTCCCTACATAATGCACCCTATTCCTACATAACGCACCCTATTCCCTACATAACGCACCCTATTCCTACATAATGCACCCTATTCCCTACATAATGCACCCTATTCCCTACATAACGCACCCTATTCCTACATAATGCACCTATTCCCTACATAACGCACCCTATTCCCTACATAATGCACCTATTCCCTACATAATGCACCCTATTCCCTACATAACGCACCCTATTCCCCACATAACGCACCCTATTCCCTACATAACGCACCCTATTCCTACATAACGACCCTATTCCCTACATAACGCACCCTATTCCCTACATAATGCACCCTATTCCCTACATAATGCACCCTATTCCCTACATAATGCACCTATTCCCTACATAACGCACCTATTCCCTACATAATGCCCCTATTCCACATAATGCACCCTATTCCCTACATAATGCACCCTATTCCCTACATAATGCACCTATTCCCCACCCTATTCCTCATAATGCACCCTATTCCCTACATAATGCACCCTATTCCCTACATAATGCACCCTATTCCCTACATAATGCACCCTATTCTACATAACGCACCCTATTCCCTACATAAACCCTATTCCCTACATAATGCACCCTATTCCCTACATAATGCACCCTATTCCCTACATATGCACCCTATTCCCTACATAACGCACCCTATTCCCTACATAACGCACCCTATTCCCTGCATAATGCACCCTATTCCTACATAATGCACCCTATTCCCTACATAATGCACCCTATTCCCTACATAATGCACCCTATTCCCTACATAATACCCTATTCCACATAATGCACCCTATTCCCTATAATGCACCTATCCCTACATAACGCACCCTATTCCCTACATACACCCTATTCCCTACATAATGCACCCTATTCCCTACATAACGCACCCTATTCCTACATACACGCACACCCTATTCTACATAATGCACTATTCCTACATGCCCTACATAACGCACCTATTCCCTACATAACGCACCCTATTCCCTACATAATGCACCCTATTCCCTACATAATGCACCCTATTCCCTACATAATGCACCCTATTCCCTACATAAGCACCCTATTCCCTACATAATGCACCCTATTCCCTACATAATGCACCCTATTCCCTACATAATGCACCCTATTCCCTACATAACGCACCTATTCCCCTACATAATGCACCCTATTCCCACATAATGCACCTATTCCCTACATAACGGACACTTCTTTACCAGGGCCAGTAGCGCCTATGTAGGAAATCTGCCTTTATTTGGGACGCATGTGTCCCAATTGAGTTCAACCTCAGGCTCCTTGGGTGACTTGTGAAAATGGCGAGTGTCGTGTCCATGTGTGTGCGTAGCTGCGTTGTGCGTGTCCGTGCGTGTCCGTACGTGCGTTTATCGACACGTCCAACACAGAGCGTTCCAACACAGGCTAGGCCTGATTTGCCACACCTGTACCGAACATAACAACGGTAGCTCAAAGTTAGCCCACTGTTGTTTTCACCCCCCCTGACATTAACATGACGCCATTATACTCTCTGGGCTGTATGTCAGTGTGTTACCAGGACAGAAGGTAGGGCTGTATGTCAGTGTGTCACCAGGACAGAAGGTAGGGCTGTATGTCAGTGTGTCACCAGGACAGAAGGTAGGGCTGTATGTCAGTGTGTCACCAGGACAGAAGGTAGGGCTGTATGTCAGTGTGTCACCAGGACAGAAGGTAGGGCTGTATGTCAGTGTGTTACCAGGACAGAAGGTAGGGCTGTATGTCAGTGTGTTACCAGGACAGAAGGTAGGGCTGTATGTCAGTGTGTTACCAGGACAGAAGGTAGGGGCTGTATGTCAGTGTGTCACCAGGACAGAAGGTAGGGCTGTATGTCAGTGTCTTACCAGGACAGAAGGTAGGGCTGTATGTCAGTGTGTTACCAGGACAGAAAGGTAGGGCTGTATGTCAGTGTGTTACCAGGACAGAAGGTAGGGCTGTATGTCAGTGTGTCGCCAGGACAGAAGGTAGGGCTGTATGTCAGTGTCTTACCAGGACAGAAGGTAGGGCTGTATGTCAGTGTTCTTACCAGGACAGAAGGGTAGGGCTGTATGTGTCCAGTGTGTCACCAGGACAGAAGGTAGGGCTGTATGTCAGTGTGTTACCAGGACAGAAGGTAGGGCTGTATGTCAGTGTGTTACCAGGACAGAAGGTAGGGCTGTATGTCAGTGTGTTACCAGGGGACAGAAGGTAGGGCTGCTATGTCAGTGTGTTACCAGGACAGAAGGTAGGGCTGTATGTCAGTGTGTTACCAGGACAGAAGGTAGGGCTGTATGTCAGTGTGTTACCAGGACAGAAGGTAGGGCTGTATGTCAGTGTGTTACCAGGACAGAAGGTAGGGCTGTAGTGTCAGTGTGTCACCAGGACAGAAGGTAGGGCTGTATGTCAGTGTCTTACCAGGACAGAAGGTAGGGCTGTACATGTCAGTGTGTTACCAGGACAGAAGTTAGGGCTGTATGGCAGTGTGTTACCAGGACAGAAGGTAGGGCTGTATGTCAGTGTGTTACCAGGACAGAAGGTAGGGCTGTATGTCAGTGTGTTACCAGGACAGAAGGTAGGGCTGTATGTCAGTGTGTTACCGGGACAGAAGGTAGGGCTGTATGTCAGTGTGTCACCAGGACAGAAGGTAGGGCTGTATGTCAGTGTGTTACCAGGACAGAAGGTAGGGCTGTATGTCAGTGTGTTACCAGGACAGAGAGGTAGGGCTGTATGTCAGTGTGTTACCAGGACAGAAGGTAGGGCTGTATGTCAGTGTGTTACCAGGACAGAAGGTAGGGCTGTATGTCAGTGTGTCACCAGGACAGAAGGTAGGGCTGTATGTCAGTGTGTTACCAGGACAGAAGGTAGGGCTGTATGTCAGTGTGTTAGGCCAGGACAGAAGGTAGGGCTGTATGTCAGTGTGTTACCAGGACAGAAGGTAGGGCTGTATGTCAGTGTGTTACCAGGACAGAAGGTAGGGCTGTATGTCAGTGTGTTACCAGGACAGAAGGTAGGGCTGTATGTCAGTGTGTCACCAGGACAGAAGGTAGGGCTGTATGTCAGTGTGTTACCAGGACAGAAGGTAGGGCTGTATGTCAGTGTGTTACCAGGACAGAAGGTAGGGCTGTATGTCAGTGTGTCACCAGGACAGAAGGTAGGGCTGTATGTCAGTGTGTTACCAGGACAGAAGGTAGGGCTGTATGTCAGTGTGTTACCAGGACAGACAGAAGGTAGGGCTGTATGTCAGTGTGATCTGTAAATAAGAGGCCTTCCGTCAGTCTGTCAACCAAAACAAGAGTCTATCTGGATAGCAGATCAATCTCTTCTGGCTGAGCTGAAAGACATATGGCCCACAACTATGTCCTGGAGTTGATCATCAGCTATCTGACTATGTCCTGGAGTTGATCATCAATACACCGTATTGTATAATTGAGATCAATGAATAGTATAATTGAGACAGGGAAACTAGAGAAGGTAACTCAGTGGCTTTCTGCCAGACAGTGAAACTAGCTCCAGTCAAAAGCCTGTTCTGCAGTAGATGACAAAGTGAAGCGATGGAAGAGGTCTTTAGTTTGGGTTGACGGCAGAGGGACAGTACTGTACTAGATTGGGTTGACTGCAGAGGGACAGTACTGTACGAGATTGGGTTGACTGCAGGGGGACAGTACTGTACTAGATTGGGTTGACGGCAGGGGGACAGTACTGTACTAGATTGGGTTGACTGCAGAGGGACAGTACTGTACTAGATTGGGTTGACAGTACTGTACTAGATTGGGTTGACTGCAGAGGGATGGTTCAGCTTTACCAGTAGACAGTCAATAGAGTTGTTCTGACATGAAACTGTCAACCGGCTTTCTCTGACAGGCTGTTTTCCAGACCGTTAAACAAAGATCGCACAAGGAGAGAATTGGTCACCGCAGCAACTGTGGGATAAGTGACCTACAAACTCACAAAATGTATAAATTAAGTCAAATCTTCTAAAGCTCTAGTGATCCAACTCTGGACTGTACTTTATATTCCACCAGGGTTACTACAGTCTAGCTTGTGTTAGTGTAATAATGGCCACTGGTGTCGTCCCAAATGGCATCCTATTCCCTACATAGTGCACTACTGTTGACCAGGGCCTGTCCACTACTGTTGACCTGGGCCTGTCCACTACTGTTGACCTGGGCCTGTGCACTACTGTTGACCTGGGCACTACTGTTGACCTGGGCCTGTGCACTACTGTTGACCTGGGCACTACTGTTGACCTGGGCACTACTGTTGACCTGGGCACTACTGTTGACCTGGGCCTGTGCACTGCTGTTGACCTGGGCCTGTCCACTACTGTTGACCTGGGCCTGTGCACTGCTGTTGACCTGGGCCTGTCCACTACTGTTGACCTGGGCACTACTGTTGACCTGGGCCTGTCCACTGCTGTTGACCAGGGCCCATTGGACCCAAACGGCACTATATAGGGAATAAGGTGCCATGTGGGTCACAGCCCATTGTGATTCTAGTGTGTCTCCTCACCTGCAGCCTTCTGGAAGGCTGTGATTGCATCCTGGAGGCCGGAGCCTGTCTGCCGGTTGCAGCGCGTGCCGATCTGGGTGTACAGAGCGCCGATGTTGAACAGAATACTGGCCTTCTCCAGAGAGATGTTCTGCTGGCAAACTGGAACGCCTGTGAACGAGTCATACCTGGGAGAGACAGACAGACAGACAGACAGTGGTGAGGTCACCAGGAGAATCATAACACCATGTTGACCCCTGGAGGGAGGGACAGACAGACAGACAGACAGACAGACAGACAGTGGTGAGGTCTGTATATTCTTTCTAAAGTAGGAGGAAACCTTGTGATAATGCACTTTAAAGCGGCAATATGTAAATTTTTGGGAGACCCGACAAAATTCACATAGAAATGTGAGTTCTAGATCTGTCATTGTCATTGAAAGCCAGTCTAAGAAGCGGTAGATCTGTTCTATGTGCGCTATTTCTATGCTTCCTGTTCTTAAGTTTCATTTTTGCGTCTTTTATTTTTGGTTTTGTACACCAGCTTCAAACAGCTGAAAATACAATATTGGTAGTTAAAAATATATTTCACAGCAGTTTAGATGGTACAATGATTCTCTACACTATACTTCCTTGTTTTGTCACAAACTGAAATTAGGCGAACTATTAGAATTTTAGCAACCAGGAAATGGCAGAACGATTTCTGCATAGTGCATCTTTAAATAAAAACTTGAGAACTCTGGTTATCTTATCAGAGATGCAATGTCCTCACACATGGTTACCACGGAGACACCTCATTCAGATCAGGCTGCTTGGTTCTTCAACATGGAAACAACCATCTACAGTACTAGAATATGAGAGGTGAAGGTACTATAGATACCTGGACCCCTGGGCTGGGTCATACCATGATTGACGGGTTGTGGAGACAGTGAGGTGGAACGTACCAAGTAAAGAAGACGCCCATCTGGCGGGTAGGGGCGAAGAAGCGGCTCTCCAGTAGAGGCAGGTGGCTGAAATACTTGGCCAGGAGCTCGACGCCGGTGTCATTGCGACCGGGGGTACGGCAGGCCTGTGGGTACGGTGGGGAAAGCAGGTCAAAATACAACAAGACCGTTCTCTTTATTCTGTATGTACAACAAGACAGGGCTCAAGATGTGTGTGGTGGGGGTGCTTCCATAGAGAACCCAGCTTCACCCTGACAATGCAGAATGCTATGAGACCTGTGGTGAATGTACCTGTCTCAGGTCCATCAGGTCAGCAATCTCCTCCTCGAAGCTGGAGCCATCTTCGCTGTAGTGCTCCAGGATGAAGTCCTGGAAAAAACGCCACAGAACAGAGAAGAGACCATCAACACACGGTTATAAAGTCTTGTTAAGTCCTGTTGAAACAAAGTAGTGCCAACCCATCAAAACACCATCCACTGTCCCATAGAGCCAACGACCCATCAAAACACCATCCACTGTCCCATAGAGCCAACGACCCATCAAAACACCTTCCACTGTCCCATAGAGCCAACGACCCATCAAAACACCATCCACTGTCCCATAGAGCCAACGACCCATCAAAACACAATCCACTGTCCCATAGAGCCAACGACCCATCAAAACACCATCCACTATTATAGAGCCAACAACCCATCAAAACACCAGCCACTATTATAGAGCCAACAACCCATCAAAACACCAGCCACTATTAAAGAGCCAACAACTCACCAAAACACCATCCACTATTAAAGAGCCAACAACCCATCAAAACACCAGCCACTGTCCTATTGAGCCAACAACTCATCAAAACACCATCCACTATTAAAGAGCCAACAACCCATCAAAACACCATCCACTGTCCTATTGAGCCAACTACCAATCAAAACACCAGCCACTGTCCTATTGAGCCAACAACTCATCAAAACACCATCCACTGTCCCATAGAGCCAACGACCCATCAAAACACCATCCACTGTCCTATTGAGCCAACAACCCATCAAAACACCATCCACTGTTATAGAGCCAACAACCCATCAAAACACCATCCACTGTCCTATTGAGCCAACAACCCATCAAAACACCATCCACTGTCCTATTGAGCCAACAACCCATCAAAACACCATCCACTGTTATAGAGCCAACAACCCATCAAAACACCATCCACTGTTATAGAGCCAACAACCCATCAAAACACCATCCACTGTCCCATAGAGCCAACGACCCATCAAAACACCATCCACTGTCCTATTGAGCCAACAACCCATCAAAACACCAGCCACTGTCCTATTGAGCCAACAACCCATAAAAACACCATCCACTGTTAGAGCCAACAACCCATCAAAACACCATCCACTGTTATAGAGCCAACAACCCATCAAAACACCATCCACTGTTATAGAGCCAACAACCCATCAAAACACCATCCACTGTCCTATTGAGCCAACAACCCATCAAAACACCATCCACTGTCCTATTGAGCCAACGACCCATCAAAACACCATCCACTGTCCTATTGAGCCAACAACCCATCAAAACACCAGCCACTGTCCTATTGAGCCAACAACCCATAAAAACACCATCCACTGTTAGAGCCAACAACCCATCAAAACACCATCCACAGTTATAGAGCCAACAACCCATCAAAACACCATCCACTGTTATAGAGCCAACGACCCATCAAAACACCATCCACTGTTATAGAGCCAACAACCCATCAAAACACCATCCACTGTCCCATAGAGCCAACGACCCATCAAAACACCAGCCACTGTCCTATTGAGCCAACAACCCATCAAAACACCATCCACTGTTAGAGCCAACAACCCATCAAAATACCATCCACTGTTAGAGCCAACAACCCATCAAAACACCATCCACTGTTATAGAGCCAACAACCCATCAAAACACCATCCACTGTCCCATAGAGCCAACGACCCATCAAAACACCAGCCACTGTCCTATTGAGCCAACAACCCATCAAAACACCATCCACTGTTAGAGCCAACAACCCATCAAAACACCATCCACTGTCCTATTGAGCCAACGACCCATCAAAACACCATCCACTATTATAGAGCCAACAACCCATCAAAACACCATCCACTGTCCTATTGAGCCAACGACCCATCAAAACACCATCCACTGTTATAGAGCCAACAACCCATCAAAACACCATCCACTGTCCTATAGAGCCAACAACCCATCAAAACACCATCCACTGTCCTATTGAGCCAACGACCCATCAAAACACCATCCACTGTCCTATTGAGCCAACGACCCATCAAAACACCATCCACTGTCCTATTGAGCCAATGACCCATCAAAACACCATCCACTGTTATAGAGCCAACAACCCATCAAAACACCATCCACTGTTATAGAGCCAACAACCCATCAAAACACCATCCACTGTCCTATAGAGCCAACAACCCATCAAAACACCATCCACTGTTATAGAGCCAACAACCCATCAAAACACCATCCACTGTCCTATAGAGCCAACAACCCATCAAAACACCATCCACTGTCCTATAGAGCCAACAACCCATCAAAACACCATCCACTGTTATAGAGCCAACAACCCATCAAAACACCATCCACTGTCCTATAGAGCCAACAACCCAACAAAACACCATCCACTGTCCTATAGAGCCAACAACCCAACAAAACACCATCCACTGTCCTATTGAGCCAACAACCCATCAAAACACCATCCACTGTCCTATTGAGCCAACAACCCATCAAAACACCAGTCCAGGGTGCTTTAACAGGTATGCATCTCTCCCCTCTCTAGAACCAACCAAACCTGAGCCCAACCCAGCGGAAGTGTCTCTCTAAGCGTGACGATCAAGTTGCGTCTCTGGCTAGAAGCCAGACAGTATGTCACCGACACCTGGTAATTAAAGCTAGTTGATTACAGACTAGAAAGTAGGGCACACTTAACTTGTCAGACAGATACAGGAAGGTCGGAGTCCCAAACGGCACCTCGTTCCCTAGTGCACTACTTTTGACCAAAGGCCCATAGGGCTCTGGTCAACATAAGGGACCTATATAGAGAATAGGGTGCTATTTGGGACTCAGCATCAGTCTATCATCTAGATACTGCCAAACCCTTATCTGTACCTCCCAGGGGTATAAAAGGTGACATCAAGGTATTCCCCACCACCGGTAGGCTTACTGTGCTGTTGTCTTTTCCCTGGTTGATAAAGCCGTGACCTAGTTTACAATAATAAAGCTATTGCTGAGGTCAAAACATCAAGGGGGTTCTAAATTTGATTCTATTGAACCTAACTAAATGGTGAACAAATGGTTCACGTCCCAATGGCACTGTATTCCCTTTGGAGTACTACTTTTGACCAGGGCCGCATATAGTAGTCATAACATAGAATGGTCTAATTAGGACGCACCCTTATATTGAGTACATACTAGTGAACAAATGGAGAATAGAGATTGATAAACAGCTGCTGTAGTGACTGTAGTGTTGGTCTTGGATGAGAAGTGCCTGATAATCGACCTAAATGTCAAAAAAGTGGTGAAATGGTGGTCTGTACCTCTGAATGACACAGGTCCATGTCTTTAGTCTCCTTCAGACCCAGAGAGGGATGACGGGGATGCTGGAGGTCTCTCTGGAAACAGGCAGGAGATACAGTTGACGTTTCATATTTAAAAACTGTTATAGATACGTTGGCACTGTGAACATGCTGTGGTGTGTTCCTGGTGAACGGCGCGAAGGCTCAGAGTTTTACACACATAAAACAGCCGTATTGTTGACGTGATGTAACTGTTAGACAGGGTGGTGGCAGTGTGATGTTAGTGGTCAAAAGTGAGGCTCGGATCTGATATCACACATTAGAGGGTGAATCATAACTTCCATTAAAGTCACATTTCACTTAGTCTCCCATTGACATCAATACATAACTAAATTAACATTTGACTTGACTTGAAAGTTTAAGTGGCTTGAAAGTATTACCACCCCTTGCATTTTTCCTATTTTGTTGCCCCTACAACCTGGAATTAAATGTGATTTTGGGGTTTGTATAATTTGATTTTACACAACATGCCTACCACTTGAACATGCAAAATATTTTTTTCTTGTGAAACAAACAAGAAATAAGACAAAAAAACAGAACTTGAGCGTGCAGTAACTATTCACCCCCTTACAAATCAATACTTTGTAGAGCCACCTTGCCAGCAATTACAGCTGCAAGTCTCTTCGGGTATGTCTCTATGCTTGACACATCTAGCCACTGGGATTTTGCCCATTCTTCAAAGGCAAAACTGCTTCAGCTCCTTCGTTGGATGGTTCCGCTGGTGTAAAGCAATCTTTTAAGTCATATCACAGATTCTCAATTGGATTGAGGTCTGGGCTTTGACTAGGCCATTCCAATACATTTAAATGTTTCCCATCTTAAACCACTTGAGTGTTACTTTTCTTTAGCAGTATGCTTAGGGTCATGTAGGGATGGTGTTCTCGTGGTGATGAGAGGTGTTGGGTTTGCGCCAGACATAGCGTTTTCCTTGATGGCCAAAAAAGCCAATTTAGTCTCATCGACCAGAGTACCTTCTTCCATATGTTTGGGAGTCTCACATGCCCACTTTTGAGGAAAGTCACCAAACGTGTTTATTATTTTTCTTTAAGCAATGGCTTTTTTCTGGCCACTCTTCCAAAACGCCCAGCTCTGTGAGCGTACACTAAAGTGGTCCTATGGACAGATATTCCAATCTCCACTGTGGAGCTTTGTCTTCCTTCAGGGTTATCTTTGGTCTCTTTGTTGCCTCTCTGATTAATGCCCCTCCTTGCCTGGTCTTTGAGTTTTGGTGGGCGGCCCTCTCTTGGCAGGTTTGTTTGAAAGTACCATATGCTTTCCATTTTTTAAATAATGGATTTAGTGGTGCTCCATGGGATGTTCAAAAGTTTGTGATATTTTTTATAACCCAACCTGATCTGTACTTCTCCACAACTTTGTCCCCTGACCTGTTTGGAGAGCTCCTTGATCTTCATTTGGTGCCGCTGCTTGGTGCTGCCCCTTGCTTAGTGGTGTTGCAGACTCTGGGGCCTTTCAGCAGGTGTATATATACACTGAGATCATGTGACACTTAAAGTCCACCTGTGTGCAATCTAACTAATTATGTGACTTCTGAAGGTAATTGGTTGCACCAGGATCTTATTTAGGGCTTCATAGCAAAGGGGGTGAATACGCACCACTTTTCCAGTATTTATTTTTTAGAATGTTTTTGAAACAAGTTATTTTTTTCAGTTTCACTTCACCAATTTGGAGTATTTTGTGTATGTCCATTACATGAAATCCCAAAAAATATATTTAAATTACAGGTTGTCAATGCAACAAAATAGGAAAACGCCAAGGAGATTAATACTTTTGCAAGGCACTGTATATTTGCTCTTCAACATTGGAGGCCAGAGGAACACCCTTTGACAACAGTCTCTCTTTTCATACAGACACGCCATCACTGCACCACAATACGTTACAACCCAGGGCAAACATCATGGGTTTCTGGGTCCCCTTCCTCCACACCCCCTTATCTCAAACCCAGGGCCCCCCTTACTCAAACCGCCCCCCCTACTCACCTTTCCCCTTCCTCAACCAACAGGCCCCCCTTACTCAAACCACCCCACCTTACACACAGGGTCCCCTTACTCAAACCCTTCCCCCCTTACTCAAACCCAGGGCCCACCCTTACGCAAACCAACACTTGGCCCACCTTACTCAAACCACCGGGACCCCCTTACTCAATCGGCCCCCCTTCTCAACCAACAGAGTCCCCCTTGCTCAAACCAGCAGGAGTCCCCCTACTCCAACCAACAGGGCCCCCCTTACTCAAACCACAGGGCCCCCTTACTCAAACCACAGGGCCCCCCTTACTCCAACCACAGCCCCCTTACTCCGGCCCCCCTTACTCAAACCAACAGGGCCCCCCTTACTCAAACCAACGGGCCCACCTTACTCAACCACAGGGCCACCTCACTCAACCAAGGTTCCACCTACTCAACCAACCCCTTTACTCAAACCACGGCCCACCTTACGCAAACCAACATGACCCCCTTATCAAACCAACAGCCCCCTTCTCAAACCAACCCACCTTACTCAAACCAACAGGGTCCACCTTACTCAAACCAACAGGGCCCCCTTTACTCAAACCAACAGGGCCCACCTTACGCAAACCAACATGGCCCACCTTACTCAAACCAACAGGACCCCCCTTACTCAAACCAACAGGGCCCCCCTTACTCAAACCAACAGGGCCCCCCTTACTCAAACCAACAGGGCCCCCCTTACTCAAACCAACAGGGCCCCCTTACTCAAACCAACAGGGCCCCCCTTACTCAAACCAACAGGGCCCACCTTACTCAAACCAACAGGGCCCACCTTACTCAAACCAACAGGGCCCCCCTTTACTCAAACCAACAGGGCCCCCCTTTACTCAAACCAACAGGGCCCCACCTTACTCAAACCAACAGGGCCCACCTTACTCAAACCAACAGGGCCCCCCTTTACTCAAACCAACAGGGCCCACCTTACTCAAACCAACAGGGCCCCCTTACTCAAACCAACAGGGCCCCCCTACTCAAACCAACAGGGCCCCCTTTACTCAAACCAACACCCACTACTCTATATTTAGTAGCTGTGTCTGGTAGCTTTGTTTAAATAACTTTGTTTGCATCCCTCCCTATTCCCTATGTAGCACACTAGGTTTTATCAGAGCCCTGAGGGGAATAGGGTCCCATTTGGTCTGTGTCTGCTCTATATACACTGAACAAAAAATATAAAACGCAACTTATTAGGGTCTCTAATAGATCCTAGTCTGCTGGGGGTCTCTAATAGGTCCTAGTCTGCTGGGGGTCTCTAATAGGTCCTAGTCTGCTGGGGGTCTCTAATAGGTCCTAGTCTGCTGGGGGTCTCTAATAGGTCCTAGTCTGCTGGGGGTCTCTACTAGGTCCTAGTCTGCTGGGGGTCTCTACTAGGTCCTAGTCTGCTGGGGGTCTCTATTAGGTCCTAGTCTGCTGGGGGGTCTCCTAATAGGTCCCAGTCTGCTGGGGGTCTCTAATAGGTCCTAGTCTGGGGGTCTCTAATAGGTTCTCTATTAGGTCCTAGTCTGCTGGGGGGTCTCTAATAGGGTCCTAGTCTGCTGGGGGTCTCTAATAGGTCCTAGTCTGCTGGGGGTCTCTAATAGGTCCTAGTCTGCTGGGGGTCTCTAATAGGTCCTAGTCTGCTGGGGGTCTCTAATAGGTCCTAGTCTGCTGGGGGGTCTCTACTAGGTCCTAGTCTGCTGGGGGGTCTCTATTAGGTCCTAGTCTGCTGGGGGGTCTCTAATAGGTCCTAGTCTGCTGGGGTCTCTATTAGGTCCCTAGTCTGCTGGGGGTCTCTAATAGGTCCTAGTCTGCTGGGGGTCTCCTAATAGGTCCTAGTCTGCTGGGGTCTCTAATAGGTCCTAGTCTGCTGGGGGTCTCTACTAGGTCCTAGTCTGCTGGGGGTCTCTATTGGGTCCTAGTCTGCTGGGGGTCTCTAATAGGTCCTAGTCTGCTGGGGGTCTCTAATAGGGTCTCTATTAGGTCCTAGTCTGCTGGGGGTCTCTAATGGGTCCTAGTCTGCTGGGGGTCTCTAATGGGTCCTAGTCTGCTGGGGGTCTCTAATAGGTCCCTAGTCTGCTGGGGGTCTCTAATAGGTCCTAGTCTGCTGGGGGTCTCTAATAGGTCCTAGTCTGCTGGGGGTCTCTACTAGGTCCTAGTCTGCTGGGGGTCTCTATTAGGTCCTAGTCTGCTGGGGGTCTCTAATAGGTCCTAGTCTGCTGGGGGTCTCTAATAGGTCCTAGTCTGCTGGGGGTCTCTAATAGGGTCTCTATTAGGTCCTAGTCTGCTGGGGGTCTCTAATAGGTCCTAGTCTGCTGGGGGTCTCTAATAGGTCCTAGTCTGCTGGGGGTCTCTAATAGGTCCTAGTCTGCTGGGGGTCTCTAATAGGTCCTAGTCTGCTGGGGGTCTCTAATAGGTCCTAGTCTGCTGGGGGTCTCTACTAGGTCCTAGTCTGCTGGGGGTCTCTATTAGGTCCTAGTCTGCTGGGGGTCTCTAATAGGTCCTAGTCTGCTGGGGTCTCTATTAGGTCCTAGTCTGCTGGGGGGTCTCTAATAGGTCCTAGTCTGCTGGGGGTCTCTAATAGGTCCTAGTCTGCTGGGGTCTCTAATAGGTCCTAGTCTGCTGGGGGTCTCTAATAGGTCCTAGTCTGCTGGGGGTCTCTAATAGGTCCTAGTCTGCTGGGGTCTCTATTAGGTCCTAGTCTGCTGGGGGTCTCTAATAGGTCATAGTCTGCTGGGGGTCTCTACTAGGTCCTAGTCTGCTGGGGGTCTCTATTAGGTCCTAGTCTGCTGGGGGTCTCTACTAGGTCATAGTCTGCTGGGGGTCTCTACTAGGTCCTAGTCTGCTGGGGGTCTCTACTAGGTCCTAGTCTGCTGGGGGTCTCTACTAGGTCCTAGTCTGCTGGGGGCGGTTGTTGACAGACGCAGACCAGCTACAGCTTCTTATCAGGAAATATCAGCTGACTAAAATAAAGGTCCCGATTAAGAGGGAGAGTTTGTAGAAAATGTCAAACATCCCTTTAGCTTAAAGTGAAACTAGCAAGAGAAGGGTGTGTATACTCCTTCAGAATCCACTCCTAACATAGAAGTATGGTCTCGCTACATATTATCACTGACCAACACACATTCACACAATCTCCTGCTGCTTAAGACAAACAATTTGCTCTGTCAGTCAGTCACTACTGGCTCACTAGTGCTGGTTTGATACAGTACACATCTGTATCCAAACAGATACTGAGCAGTACAGTACGTCATCCCAGACATAACACTATTCACAGTAAAGACAGCAGTACAGTAAAGACTGCAGTACATTAAAGACTGCAGTACATTAAATACTGCAGTACATTAAATACTGCAGTACATTAGGGCTAACCAGCCCAACACAGCTGAGTGCTCTCTGGCTCCAGTCCTAATGAACTAACCAGCCCAACACAGCTGAGTGCTCTCTGGCTCCAGCCCTAATGAACTAACCAGCCCAACACAGCTGAGTGCTCTCTGGCTCCAGCCCTAATGAACTAACCAGCCCAACACAGCTGAGTGCTCTCTGGCTCCAGTCCTAATGAACTAACCAGCCCAACACAGCTGAGTGCTCTCTGGCTCCAGCCCTAATGAACTAACCAGCCCAACACAGCTGAGTGCTCTCTTGCTCCAGCCCTAATGAACTAACCAGCCCAACACAGCTGAGTGCTCTCTTGCTCCAGCCCTAATGAACTAACCAGCCCAACACAGCTGAGTGCTCTCTGGCTCCAGCCCTAATGAACTAACCAGCCCAACTGAGTGCTCTCTGGCTCCAGCCCTAATGAACTAACCAGCCCAACACAGCTGAGTGCTCTCTGGCTCCAGTCCTAATGAACTAACCAGCCCAACACAGCTGAGTGCTCTCTGGCCCCAGCCCTAATGAACTAACCAGCCCAACACAGCTGAGTGCTCTCTGGCTCCAGTCCTAATGAACTAACCAGCCCAACACAGCTGAGTGCTCTCTGGCTCCAGCCCTAATTAACTAACCAGCCCAACACAGCTGAGTGCTCTCTGGCTCCAGCCTAATGAACTAACCAGCCCAACACAGCTGAGTGCTCTCTGGCTCCAGTCTAATGAACTAACTAGGCCCAACACAGCTGAGTGCTCTCTGGCTCCAGCCCTAATGAACTAACCAGCCCAACACAGCTGAGTGCTCTCTGGCTCCAGCCCCTAATGAACTAACCAGCCCAACACAGCTGAGTGCTCTCTGGCTCCAGCCCTAATGAACTAACCAGCCCAACACAGCTGAGTGCTCTCTGGCTCCAGCCTAATGAACTAACCAGCCCAACACAGCTGAGTGCTCTCTGGCTCCAGTCCTAATGAACTAACCAGCCCAACACAGCTGAGTGCTCTCTGGCTCCAGCCCTAATGAACTAACCAGCCCAACACAGCTGAGTGCTCTCTGGCTCCAGTCCTAATGAACTAACCAGCCCAACACAGCTGAGTGCTCTCTGGCTCCAGTCCTAATGAACTAACCAGCCCAACACAGCTGAGTGCTCTCTTGCTCCAGCCCTAATGAACTAACCAGCCCAACACAGCTGAGTGCTCTCTTGCTCCAGCCCTAATGAACTAACCAGCCCAACACAGCTGAGTGCTCTCTGGCTCCAGCCCTAATGAACTAACCAGCCCAACTGAGTGCTCTCTGGCTCCAGCCCTAATGAACTAACCAGCCCAACACAGCTGAGTGCTCTCTGGCTCCAGTCCTAATGAACTAACCAGCCCAACACAGCTGAGTGCTCTCTGGCTCCAGTCCTAATGAACTAACCAGCCCAACACAGCTGAGTGCTCTCTGGCTCCAGCCTAATGAACTAACCAGCCCAACACAGCTGAGTGCTCTCTGGCTCCAGCCCTAATGAACTAACCAGCCCAACACAGCTGAGTGCTCTCTGGCTCCAGCCCTAATGAACTAACCAGCCCAACACAGCTGAGTGCTCTCTGGCTCCAGCCCTAATGAACTAACCAGCCCAACACAGCTGAGTGCTCTCTGGCTCCAGCCCTAATGAACTAACCAGCCCAACACAGCTGAGGTGCTCTCTGGCTCCAGCCCTAATGAACTAACCAGCCCAACACAGCTGAGTGCTCTCTGGCTCCAGCCCTAATGAACTAACCAGCCCAACACAGCTGAGTGCTCTCTGGCTCCAGTCCTAATGAACTAACCAGCCCAACACAGCTGAGTGCTCTCTCGGCTCCAGCCCTAATGAACTAACCAGCCCAACACAGCTGAGTGCTCTCTGGCTCCAGCCCTAATGAACTACCAGCCCAACACAGCTGAGTGCTCTCTGGCTCCAGCCCTAATGAACTAACCAGCCCAACACAGCTGAGTGCGCTCTGGCTCCAGTCCTAATGAACTAACCAGCCCAACACTGCTGAGTGCTCTCTGGCTCCAGCCCTAATGAACTAACCAGCCCAACACAGCTGAGTGCTCTCTGGCTCCAGCCCTAATGAACTAACCAGCCCAACACAGCTGAGTGCTCTCTGGCTCCAGTCCTAATGAACTAACCAGCCCAACACATCTCTGGCTCCAGCCCTAATGAACTAACCAGCCCAACACAGCTGAGTGCTCTCTGGCTCCAGTCCTAATGAACTAACCAGCCCAACACAGCTGAGTGCTCTCTGGTTCTTCTGATGTACTCCATCAGGAAGAGACATGCTTTCATACTCTGCAAGTCATTGCGCTAATTGAGATGTTGAGGAGGCTTTGGGTTCACAGTGTGGAAGCACATCAATATATCCTCACATCATGGACCTGTAGTGTTAGCCAGTAAACATCAGTATATCCTCACATCATGGACCTGTAGTGTTAGCCAGTACACATCAATATATCCTCACATCATGGACCTGTAGTGTTAGCCAGTACACATCAATATATCCTCACATCATGGACCTGTAGTGTTAGCCAGTAAACATCAATATATCCTCACATCATGGACCTGTAGTATGTTAGCCAGTACACATCAATATATCCTCACATCATGGACCTGTAGTGTTAGCCAGTACACATCAATATATCCTCACATCATGGACCTGTAGTGTTAGCCAGTAAACATCAATATATCCTCACATCATGGACCTGTAGTGTTAGCCAGTAAACATCAATATATCCTCACATCATGGACCTGTAGTGTTAGCCAGTAAACATCAGTATATCCTCACATCATGGACCTGTAGTGTTAGCCAGTAAACATCAGTATATCCTCACATCATGGACCTGTAGTGTTAGCCAGTAAACATCAATATATCCTCACATCATGGACCTGTAGTGTTAGCCAGTAAACATCAATATATCCTCACATCATGGACCTGTAGTGTTAGCCAGTACACATCAATATATCCTCACATCATGGACCTGTAGTGTTAGCCAGTAAACATCAGTATATCCTCACATCATGGACCTGTAAGTGTTAGCCAGTAAACATCAGTATATCCTCACATCATGGACCTGTAGTGTTAGCCAGTAAACATCAATATATCCTCACATCATGGACCTGTAGTATTAGCAGTACACATCAATATATCCTCACATCATGGACCTGTAGTGTTAGCCAGTAAACATCAATATATCCTCACATCATGGACCTGTAGTGTTAGCCAGTAAACATCAATATATCCTCACATCATGGACCTGTAGTGTTAGCCAATAAACATCAATATATCCTCACATCATGGACCTGTAGTGTTAGCCAGTAAACATCAATATATCCTCACATCATGGACCTGTAGTGTTAGCCAGTAAACATCAATATATCCTCACATCATGGACCTGTAGTGTTAGCCAGTACACATCAATATATCCTCACATCATGGACCTGTAGTGTTAGCCAGTAAACATCAATATATCCTCACATCATGGACCTGTAGTGTTGGCCAGTAAACATCAATATATCCTCACATCATGGACCTGTAGTGTTAGCCAGTACACATCAATATATCCTCACATCATGGACCTGTAGTGTTAGCCAGTAAACATCAATATATCCTCACATCATGGACCTGTAGTGTTAGCCAGTAAACATCAATATATCCTCACATCATGGACCTGTAGTGTTAACCAGTAGTCTCATGAAGCAGATTTCCACTACAAGAGAACTGCAGTCTTTGTCACTTTCCCTCATGCTGAAACCAGTTAGATCCGGTCTGAGGGAAAGGAGAGCACTTGAGGAAGAGGGGCAGAACATGCTGCTAGAAAGAGGGAACATAGGAGAAAGGAGAGGAGGTCCTTTGTTCCGCGGGTCTCTACCCTACCTCAGGCTGAGGTAATATTACAGGCAGGTAGACTGGTAGAATGAAGCTAAGCTGTCTATTGTGGTGTTACGAGTACAGGTGACTAAGAACTGGCATTGTGCTGCGCTGGGCTGGGCGAATACGCCGTTCTAACCCAACACCCGGAGGCCTTTGGTATTCCCACAGTCACAGACACAAAGGACTGACAGGCAGTGCAGGAGGCTGCAGCGGTGTGTTTCTGGTCTACAGCAGGATTATAAAGGCTGTACCATTGTCTCTGGGTAGAGACAGAGAGAGAGAGAGACGGAGCAGGTGACTTGGTCTCTGTGGTCGGGCTTTAACAGCGTTCCTTGTAGTATTGTCTCTAGGTAGAGAGAGAGAGAGCAGGTGACTTGGTCTCTGTGGGGCTGAAATAGAGGCTGATGAGAGAGAGCAACAAAGGCTGTTCCCATGGCTGGGGTATGTCTGCTCCCGTATGACTTGATAGAGGGGAGAGGAGAGGGTTTGACTTGATAGAGGGGAGAGGGTTTGGGGGAGGTGGGGAGCTGCTAGCCTGATAGAGGAAGAGGTTTGGGGAGGTGGGGAGCTGCCAGCCTGATAGAGGGGAGAGGGTTTGGGGAGGTGGGGAGCTGCCAGCCTGATAGAGGGGAGAGGGTTTGGGGGAGGTGGGGAGCTGCCAGCCTGATAGAGGGGAGAGGGTTTGGGGAGGTGGGGAGCTGCCAGCCTGATAGAGGGGAGAGGGTTTGGGGGAGGTGGGGGAGCTGCCAGCCTGATAGAGGGGAGAGGGTTTGGGGGAGGTGGGGAGCTGCCAGCCTGATAGAGGGGAGAGGGTTTGGGGGAGGTGGGGAGCTGCTAGCCTGATAAAGGGGAGAGGGTTTGGGGGAGGTGGGGAGCTGCCAGCCTGATAGAGGGGAGAGGGTTTGGGGGAGGTGGGGAGCTGCCAGCCTGATAGAGGGGGGGAGAGGGTTTGGGGGAGGTGGGGAGCTGCTAGCCTGATAGAGGGAGAGGGTTTGGGGGAGGTGGGGAGCGCCAGCCTGATAGAGGGGAGAGGGTTTGGGGAGGTGGGGAGCTGCCAGGAGAGGGTTTGGGGAGGTGGGAGCTGCCAGCCTGATAGAGGGGAGAGGGTTTGGGGGAGGTGGGGAGCTGCTAGCCTGATAGAGGGGAGAGAGGGTTTGGGGGAGGTGGGGGAGCTGCCAGCCTGATAGAGGGGAGAGGGTTTGGGGAGGTGGGGAGGTGGGGAGCTGCTAGCCTGATAGAGGGAGAGGGTTTGGGGGAGGTGGGAGCTGCTAGCCTGATAGAGGGGAGAGGGTTTGGGGGAGGTGGGGAGCTGCCAGCCTGATAGAGGGGAGAGGAGGTGGGGGAGGTGGGGAGCTGCTAGCCTGATAGAGGAGAGGGGTTTGGGGGAGGTGGGGAGCTGCCAGCCTGATAGAGGGAGAGGAGGTGGGGGAGGTGGGGAGCTGCTAGCCTGATAGAGGGAGAGGAGGTGGGGAGGTGGGGAGCTGCTAGCCTGATAGAGGGGAGAGGGTTTGGGGAAGGTGGGGAGCTGCTAGCCTGATAGGGGGAGAGGAGGTGGGGGAGGTGGGGAGCTGCTAGCCTGATAGAGGGGAGAGGGTTTGGGGGAGGTGGGGAGCTGCCAGCCTGATAGAGGGAGAGGGTTTGGGGGGAGGTGGGGAGCGCCAGCCTGATAGAGGGGAGAGGGTTTGGGGGAGGTGGGGAGCTGCCAGCCTGATAGAGGGAGAGGGTTTGGGGAGGTGGGGAGCTGCTAGCCTGATAGAGGGGAGAGGGTTTGGGGAGGTGGGGACTGCCAGCCTGATAGAGGGGAGAGGGTTTGGGGGAGGTGGGGAGCTGCTAGCCTGATAGAGGGGAGAGGGTTTGGGGAGGTGGGGAGCTGCCAGGGAGAGGGTTTGGGGGAGGTGGGGAGCTGCCAGGAGAGGGTTTGGGGGAGGTGGGGAGCTGCCAGGGAGAGGGTTTGGGGAGGTGGGGGCTGCTAGCCTGATAGAGGGGAGAGGGTTTGGGGGAGGTGGGGAGCTGCCAGGGAGAGGGTTTGGGGGAGGTGGGGAGCTGCCAGGGGAGAGGGTTTGGGGGAGGTGGGGGAGCTGCTAGCCTGATAGAGGGAGAGGGTTTGGGGGGAGGTGGGGAGCTGCCAGCCTGATAGAGGGGGAGAGGGTTTGGGGAGGTGGGGAGCTGCCAGGGAGAGGGTTTGGGGGAGGTGGGGAGCTGCCAGGGGAGAGGGTTTGGGGGAGGTGGGGAGCTGCCAGGGGAGAGGGTTTGGGGGAGGTGGGGAGAGTTTTACTTTGCAGTCCAGGGAATTCAACCCAGATATCCCAGAGCACATCTTGGGCTCCAGGAGACGGGGGTTAGGGGGTCACTGTAGTCTGGGGCATTCCATCCCTCAGTAAAAAGCCACCCAAAGACACAGACCCTAAAAGGGTTAACATGGAGCTTCTCCAGGAGACGGGGGTTAGGGGGTCACTGTAGTCTGGGGCTCCATCCCTCAGTAAAAAGCCACCCAAAGACACAGACCCTAAAAGGGTTAACATGGAGCTTCTCCAGGAGACGGGGGTTAGGGGGTCACTGTAGTCTGGGGCATTCCATCCCTCAGTAAAAAGACACCCAAAGACACAGACCCTAAAAAGGGTTAACACGGAGCTTCTCCAGGAGAAGGGGGTTAGGGGGGTCACTGTAGTCTGGGGCATTCCATCCCTCAGTAAAAGACACCCAAAGACACAGACCCTAAAAGGGTTAACATGGAGCTTCTCCAGGAGACGGGGGTTAGGGGGTCACTGTAGTCTGGGGCATTCCATCCCTCAGTAAAAAGACACCCAAAGACACAGACCCTAAAAGGGTTAACATGGAGCTTCTCCAGGAGACGGGGGTTAGGGGGTCACTGTAGTCTGGGGCATTCCATCCCTCAGTAAAAAGACACCCAAAGACACAGACCCTAAAAGGGGTTAACATGGAGCTTCTCCAGGAGACGGGGGTTAGGGGTCACTGTAGTCTGGGGCATTCCATCCCTCAGTAAAAAGACACCCAAAGACACAGACCCTAAAAGGGTTAACATGGAGCTTCTCCAGGAGACGGGGGTTAGGGGGTCACTGTAGTCTGGGGCTCCATCCCAAACGGCGCCCTATATAGTGCCCTACTTTTGATCAGGAAACACACAGCTGTGGTAAAGTAGTGCACTATATAGGGAATAGGTGCCATTCTCTGGTCAAAAGTAGTGCACTATATAGGGAATAGGGTGCCATTCTCTGGTCAAAAGTAGTGCACTATATAGGGAATAGGTGCCATTCTCTGGTCAAAAGTAGTGCACTATATAGGGAATAGGGTGCCATTCTCTGGTCAAAAGTAGTGCACTATATAGGGAATAGGGTGCCATTCTCTGGTCAAAAGTAGTGCACTATATAGGGAATAGGGTGCCATTCTCTGGTCTAAAGTAGTGCACTATATAGGAATAGGGTGCCATTCTCTGGTCTAAAGTAGTGCACTATATAGAGGAATAGGGTGCCATTCTCTGGTCTAAAGTAGTGCACTATATAGGAATAGGGTGCCATTCTCTGGTCTAAAGTAGTGCACTATATAGGAATAGGGTGCCATTCTCTGGTCTAAAGTAGTGCACTATATAGGGAATAGGGTGCCATTCTCTGGTCTAAAGTAGTGCACTATATAGGGAATAGGGTGCCATTCTCTGGTCTAAAGTAGTGCTCTATATGGGAATAGGTGCCATTCTCTGGTCTAAAGTAGTGCACTATATAGGGAATAGGGTGCCATTCTCTGGTCTAAAGTAGTGCACTATATAGGGAATAGGGTGCCATTCTCTGAGTCTAAAGTAGTGCACTATATAGGGAATAGGGTGCCATTCTCTGGTCTAAAGTAGTGCACTATATAGGGAATAGGGTGCCATTCTCTGGTCTAAAGTAGTGCACTATATAGGAATAGGGTGCCATTCTCTCGGTCAAAAGTAGTGCACTATATAGGGAATAGGGTACCATTCTCTGGTCTAAAGTGGTGCACTATATAGGAATAGGGTGCCATTCTCTGGTCTAAAGTAGTGCACTATATAGGGAATAGGGTACCATTCTCTGAGTCTAAAGTAGTGCACTATATAGGGAATAGGGTGCCATTCTCTGGTCAAAAGTAGTGCACTATATAGGGAATAGGGTACCATTCTCTGAGTCTAAAGTAGTGCACTATATAGGGAATAGGGTGCCATTCTCTGGTCTAAAGTAGTGCACTATATAGGGAATAGGGTGCCATTCTCTGGTCTAAAGTAGTGCACTATCATAGGGAATAGGTACCATTCTCTGGTCTAAAGTAGTGCACTATATAGGGAATAGGGTGCCATTCTCTGGTCTAAAGTAGTGCTCTATATAGGGAATAGGGTGCCATTCTCTGGTCTAAAGTAGTGCACTATATAGGGAATAGGGTGCCATTTGGGATGCAACATAGGCATGCTTCACCCTCAGCGAGGCTGGCACTGGCAGTCTGTTTTATATAGGTCATTAGATATCCCTGTTCCGTCTCACACAAACAACCTTATAAAAAGGAGCTGAACCCCCAAAAAAACACTCAAACCAAGCGCCAAGTAGGCCAACACCGTATTAAAAAGGCTTTTAGGCCTTCTGAGAATCTGTTACTCAGAGAGGGCAATGCAATGGTACAACAGACAACACCAACACACCAGGGATACGTCCAAAATGGCACCCTATTCCCTTTGGGTCTGATCAAAAGTACATTTACATTTTTACATTTTAGTCATTTTAGTCATTTAGCAGACGCTCTTATCCAGAGCGACTTACAGGAGCAATTAGGGTTAAGTGCCTTGCTCAAGGGCACATCGACAGATTTTTCACCTAGTCGGCTCGGGGATTAGAACCAGCGACCTTTCGGTTACTGGCACAACGCTCTTAACCACTAAGCTACCTGCCGCTTCAGTAGTGCACAATTAAAGGAATCGGGTCCCATTTGGCCTCCAGATCTTCTTACCAGAACTGGAAGAAAGAGAACGTGCTTGGGCCGGTCTCCAGGGACTCTGATTGGGCCTCAGATAGGGCACTCGCTAACATCTGACCAATCAGGATGTTATGTTTGGTTGTGGTTGTCATGGAGAACATGTTGTCTTACTGAGGAGTGTCTGGCTGCATACAGAGAGAGGCTGAGGGCGTTTTCCAGTGGTGGAAAAAGTACCCAAGTCACCCAGTAAAATACTACTTGTGTAAAAGTATTTGGTTTTAAATATACTTAAGTATCAAAAGTAAATATAATTGCTAAAATCTACTTAAGTATCAAAAGTAAAAGTAAAAATGATTTCAAATTCCTTATATTAAACAAACCGGGGGGCACCATTTAAAAAAATAAAATAATTTACAGATAGCCAGGGGGACACTCCAACATAATTTACAAACGAAGCATGTGTGTTTAGTGAGTCCGCCAGATCAGAGGCAGTAGGGACAACCAGGGATGTTCCCTTGATAAGACCTGAAAATAACAGTTTCAGGGTGTGATTAGCAAGACGCACATTCTATATGAAAAGTTCCACCCGACTCGCGCTGCCACGCCACAACACCTGGCACTCTGGTCCTGGACCTTGGACCTACTACTCACGCACGTCCAGGATTCGTTTTAGTCAGCATTCGTTTGCTTTTCACACATGCTTTATAGCACGGGCCAGGGTACCAAACCCTCCAGGATCCAGATCATAAGGGGATATGTGAAAGTGCCCTTAGAGTAGAGGCTAAGAGTGTTCTCCCCCCCTCTCTCCCCCCTCCTCACTCTCTTTTGTGATTTTCTGTTTTTCCAAACCCAAGCTGTGGGTGTATTGATGCCCGTCCTAAATTGTAACTAAGTTCAATGTTGAGTGTTTGTGATATTCTGCGATAGGAGCTTTTAAAGGGCATGCTATTTCCAGCAATAACTTGGTTGAATGTGGAGCGTTTGCGATGTTGTATATAAGCTGTACCTATCTAGGATGTTGAGACACACAAAACGAAACAAACTGGCTCACAACTGTGACCTGCTAACTGAAGACGGGTCCATGCTAACTTCCTCATCAGACCAGTGGGTGTTTCTCACCTGTCACCTGCTAACTGAAGACGGGTCCATGCTAACTTCCTCATCAGACCAGTGGGTGTTTCTCACCTGTGACCTACTAACTGAAGACGGGTCCATGCTAACTTCCTCAGACATATGAGTGGGTGTACTGGCCCCGTGTAGCTCAGTTGGTAGAGCATGGCGCTTGCAACGCCAGGGTTGTGGGTTCGTTTCCCACGGGGGGCCAGTATGAAAAAAAAAATGTATGCACTCACTAACTGTAAGTCGCTCTGGATAAGAGCGTCTGCTAAATGAAAAAAATGTAAAAAATTTGTTAATCTTCTGAGCTCACTGGTTCCTCATCCATAATCCTTTGTGTTTCTGTTCTCAACCAGACAGGCCGGTTCTGTTCCCTCGCTCTGTTGCTCACTCTCTCACCAGTTCTTTGTTTTTATGTGAAGCCCCTCACCAGTTCTTTATGTGAAGCCCCTCACCAGTTCTTTATGTGAAGCCCCTCACCAGTTCTTTATGTGAAGCCCCTCTCACCAGTTCTTTATGTGAAGCCCCTCACCAGTTCTTTATGTGAAGCCCCTCACCAGTTCTTTGTGTGAAGCCCCTCACCAGTTCTTTATGTGAAGCCCCTCTCACCAGTTCTTTATGTGAAGCCCCCGAGCTGCTGTGATGCATGTCAGCCTAATTAAAGCATGTCAAAGCCCTCCGCATTCCACAGCAATGTGTGTGTGCATTTTGTGTTTATTAAGGTTCCTGGTGTTTTATTTAAGGCCCAGTTGACTGTAGTGTATTAATGTTGCTGGTGTTTTATTTAAGGCCCAGTTGACTGTAGTGTATTAAGGTTGCTGGTGTTTTATTTAAGGCCCAGTTGACTGTAGTGTATTAAGGTTCCTGGTGTTTTATTTAAGGCCCAGTTGACTGTAGTGTATTAAGGTTGCTGGTGTTTTATTTAAGGCCCAGTTGACTGTAGTGTATTAAGGTTCCTGGTGTTTTATTTAAGGCCCAGTTGACTGTAGTGTATTAAGGTTCCTGGTGTTTTATTTAAGGCCCAGTTGACTGTAGTGTATTAAGGTTCCTGGTGTTTTATTTAAGGCCCAGTTGACTGTAGTGTATTAATGTTGCTGGTGTTTTATTTAAGGCCCAGTTGACTGTAGTGTATTAAGGTTCCTGGTGTTTCATTTAAGGCCCAGTTGACTGTAGTGTATTAAGGTTGCTGGTGTTTTATTTAAGGCCCAGTTGACTGTAGTGTATTAAGGTTCCTGGTGTTTTATTTAAGGCCCAGTTGACTGTAGTGTATTAAGGTTCCTGGTGTTTTATTTAAGGCCCAGTTGACTGTAGTGTATTAAGGTTCCTGGTGTTTTATTTAAGGCCCAGTTGACTGTAGTGTATTAAGGTTCCTGGTGTTTTATTTAAGGCCCAGTTGACTGTAGTGTATAAAGGTTGCTGGTGTTTTATTTAAGGCCCAGTTGACTGTAGTGTATTAAGGTTCCCGATATGATTGAAAATACCCTCAAATTATAACTGACAGCACTTTAATCTCATAGTCAAATGCTGGAGTACAGAGCCAAAACAACAACATTCACCATCCCAATCCTTTTGTAGCTCACTGTATGACTGTATTATGTTAAGGCATGTAGCATGATAGGTAGGGTGGTTGGGTGGTAGGGTGGTTGGGTGGATGGGTGGTGGCGTGGTAGGGTGGTGGCGTGGTAGGGTGGTGGCGTGGTAGGGTGGTGGCGTGGTAGGGTGGTAGGGTGGTTGGGTGATTGGGTGGTAGGGTGGTAGGGTGGTTGGGTGGTAGCGTGGTAGGGTGGTGGGGTGGTGGCGTGGTAGGGTGGTGGCGTGGTAGGGTGGTTGGGTGGTAGGGTGGTGTTGGGTGGTAGGGTGGTGGCGTGGTAGGGTGGTTGGGTGGTAGGGTGGTAGGGTGGTAGGGTGGTTGGGTGGTGGCGTGGTGGGTGGTTGGGTGGTAGGGGTGGTAGGGTGGTGGCGTGGTGGGTGGTTGGGTGGTAGGGTGGTGTAGGGTGGTTGGGTGGTAGGGTGGTGGCGTGGTGGGTGATTGGGTGGTGGGTGGTTGGGTGGTGGCGTGGTGGGTGGTGGGGTGGTAGGGTGGTGGCGTGGTAGGGTGGTAGGGTGGTGGCGTGGTAGGGTGGTAGGGTGGTAGGGTGGTGGCGTGGTGGGTGATTGGGTGGTGGGTGGTTGGGTGGTGGCGTGGTGGGTGGTTGGGTGGTAGGGTGGTAGGGTGGTAGGGTGGTTGGGTGGTGGCGTGGTGGGTGGTTGGGTGGTAGGGTGGTAGGGTGGTGGCGTGGTGGGTGGTTGGGTGGTAGGGTGGTTGGGTGGTGGCGTGGTGGGTGGTTGGGTGGTAGGGTGGTAGGGTGGTGGCGTGGTGGGTGGTTGGGTGGTAGGGTGGTAGGGTGGTGGCGTGGTGGGTGGTTGGGTGGTGGCGTGGTGGGTGGTTGGGTGTTAGGGTGGTAGGGTGGTAGGGTGGTTGGGTGGTGGCGTGGTTGGGTGGTAGGGTGGTGGGGTGGTAGGGTGGTGTTGGGTGGTAGGGTGGTTGGGTGGTAGGGTGGTTGGGTGGTAGGGTGGTGTTGGGTGGTAGGGTGGTGGCGTGGTAGGGTGGTTGGGTGGTAGGGTGGTTGGGTGGTAGGGTGGTGTTGGGTGGTAGGGTGGTGGCGTGGTGGGTGGTTGGGTGGTGTTGGGTGGTAGGGTGGTTGGGTGGTAGGGTGGTTGGGTGGTAGGGTGGTGTTGGGTGGTTGGGTGGTAGGGTGGTGGCGTGGTGGGTGGTTGGGTGGTTGGGTGGTAGGGTGGTGTAGGGTGGTTGGGTGGTAGGGTGGTGGCGTGGTGGGTGGTTGGGTGGTAGGGTGGTAGGGTGGTAGGGTGGTAGGGTGGTAGGGTGGTTGGGTGGTAGGGTGGTGGGTGGTGGCGTGGTGGCGTGGTGGGTGGTTGGGTGGTAGGGTGGTAGGGTGGTAGGGTGGTTGGGTGGTAGGGTGGTTGGGTGGTTGGGTGGTAGGGTGGTAGGGGTGGTAGGGTGGTAGGGTGGTTGGGTGGTAGGGTGGTAGGGTGGTAGGGTGGTAGGGTGGTTGGGTGGTTGGGTGGTAGGGTGGTGTGGTAGGGTGGTAGGGTGGTTGGGTGGTTGGGTGGTAGGGTGGTAGGGTGGTTGGGTGGTAGGGTGGTAGGGTGGTAGGGTGGTAGGGTGGTTGGGTGGTAGGGTGGTTGGGTGGTAGGGTGGTAGGGTGGTTGGGTGGTAGGGTGGTAGGGTGGTTGGGTGGTAGGGTGGTAGGGTGGTAGGGTGGTTGGGTGGTAGGGTGGTTGGGTGGTTGGGTGGTAGGGTGGTTGGGTGGTAGGGTGGTAGGGTGGTTGGGTGGTAGGGTGGTGGGGTGGTAGGGTGGTTGGGTGGTAGGGTGGTTGGGTGGTAGGGTGGTAGGGTGGTTGGGTGGTAGGGTGGTTGGGTGGTAGGGTGGTAGGGTGGTAGGGTGGTTGGGTGGTAGGGTGGTAGGGTGGTTGGGTGGTAGGGTGGTTGGGTGGTAGGGTGGTAGGGTGGTAGGGTGGTTGGGTGGTTGGGTGGTTGGGTGGTGTTGGGTGGTAAAAGGGGAGTGCAAAGGGTTTAAAGGGTTTAAAGGGTTTAAAGGGTTTAAAGGGTTTAAAGGGTTTAAAGGGTTTAAAGGGTTTAAAGGGTTTAAAGGGTTTAAAGGGTTTAAAGGGTTTAAAGGGTTTAAAGGGTTTAAAGGGTTTAAAGGGTTTAAAGGGTTTAGCGGGTTTAAAGGGTTTAAAGGGTTTAAAGGGTTTAAAGGGTTTAAAGGGTGTAGTATACTCACTGGACGTTCTGGTAGACTTCCACTGAGCTGTTGAGCCCCTCCAGTTGCTCCATGAGGAGCTGCAGGTTGGAGTTGATATAGCTGAGCTCCAGACCAACCATCTCACACACCTTGTTGTTGGAGGTCGCCCTGGAGACGGGAAGAGATGTTAGCATTCACAATACACATTGGAAAGGGGGGGTTGTAGGAGTATACAGTCACTATCTCCTGGTGATGTACCACCACATCACCCTGTCACTATCTCCTGGTGATGTACCACCCACATCACCCGGTCACTATCTCCTGGTGATGTACCACCCACATCACCCGGTCACTATCTCCTGGTGATGTACCACCCACATCACCCTGTCACTATCTCCTGGTGATGTACCACCCACATCACCCTGTCACTATCTCCTGGTGATGTACCACCCACATCACCCTGTCACTATCTCCTGGTGATGTACCACCCACACCACCCTGTCACTATCTCCTGGTGATGTACCACCCACACCACCCTGTCACTATCTCCTGGTAATGTACCACCCACATCACCCTGTCACTATCTCCTGGTGATGTACCACCCACACCACCCGGTCACTATCTCCTGGTGATGTACCACCCACATCACCCTGTCACTATCTCCTGGTGATGTACCACCCACATCACCCTGTCACTATCTCCTGGTGATGTACCACCCACATCACCCTGTCACTATCTCCTGGTGATGTACCACCCACATCACCCTGTCACTATCTCCTGGTGATGTACCACCCACATCACCCTGTCACTATCTCCTGGTGATGTACCACCCACACCACCCTGTCACTATCTCCTGGTGATGTACCACCCACATCACCCGGTCACTATCTCCTGGTGATGTACCACCCACATCACCCGGTCACTATCTCCTGGTGATGTACCACCCACATCACCCGGTCACTATCTCCTGGTGATGTACCACCCACCAATCTATCTTTTAACAAGGTGTTTCTCTTCTCTGGCTGTGTCCCAAATGGGCCCTGGTCAACGTAGTGCACTCTCTAGGGAATAGGGGGCATTTGGGATGAAGTCAACGTAGTCCACTCTCTAGGGAATAGGGGGCATTTGGGATGAAGTCAACGTAGTCCACTCTCTAGGGAATAGGGGGCATTTGGGATGAAGTCAACGTAGTCCACTCTCTAGGGAATAGGGGGCATTTGGGATGAAGTCAGACTTTCGGTCAAAGATCCATCACAGTGAGTTATTCAAAAAGACCATCAAGGCCCCCTAACCCCCTTCACCTTTAAACTATGAATCCCACTACATAGACAGTCTGCACATTTCACTAAAGGCTGTTAGGTTCCATGAGTTTCCTTGAAAGGTGGAGACCGTGATGTCTCAGCGTTCCGCACTTCCAGGCAGTGGTTTGACTCTAGGTTAGCAGAGGCCATAGAAACAGCAAATCATTCTATTTGTGCAGCTCAGCCTCACAGCACCAGAGAGGTGATAAAGTAGCTCTGGGATCTATCATCAGGGTTACGGTATACATGTCATCGGACTGTGGTGCGTCACAGCGGCAGGACGTCTCTAGGTGTTTTCTGTGAGGGCTGGTGTGTGCAGACAGAGCCATGTATATTGGTCTGGTTGTGTCTGTGTGTGGGCAGACAGGGCCATGTATATTGGTCTGGTTGTGTCTCTGTGTGGGCAGACAGGGCCATGTATATTGGTCTGGTTGTGTCTCTGTGTGGGCAGACAGGGCCATGTATATTGGTCTGGTTGTGTCTCTGTGTGGGCAGACAGGGCCATGTATATTGGTCTGGTTGTGTCTGTGTGTGGGCAGACAGGGCCATGTATATTGGTCTGGTTGTGTCTGTGTGTGGGTGGTGGAGGGTGATAAGACCACTATTGTGAGGTCTCCAGCAGAGGTGTTCACTCTGAAAAGCAGTGATAAGGCTACCCCTAGCCATCACCCTGCATTACAAAGCAGTGATAAGGCTACCCCTAGCCATCACCCTGCATTACAAAGCAGTGATAAGGCTACCCCTAGCCATCACCCTGCATGGCAAAGCAGTGATAAGGCTACCCCTAGCCATCACCCTGCATTACAAAGCAGTGATAAGGCTACCCCTAGCCATCACCCTGCATGGCAAAGCAGTGATAAGGCTACCCCTAGCCATCACCCTGCATTACAAAGCAGTGATAAGGCTACCCCTAGCCATCACCCTGCATGGCAAAGCAGTGATAAGGCTACCCCTAGCCATCACCCTGCATTACAAAGCAGTGATAAGGCTACCCCTAGCCATCACCCTGCATGGCAAAGCAGTGATAAGGCTACCCCTAGCCATCACCCTGCATTACAAAGCAGTGATAAGGCTACCCCTAGCCATCACCCTGCATGGCAAATAAAAGTACAACGCTATTGAATGCTTCATGAACAGCATGATGGAAATGACTAACCTTTTTGGTTGTTTTTATCCTATGTAGTAAACAGTGGACACAAACACGTCAGAACATGTTCTGCATCTTCATAACCAGAGGAGAGAGCTTGAGATGGACCCTGATGGAACAATTAAGGGTTCTCCACAGCTGTCAAAGCCCAGACACAAAGTATCCCGCCACGGAGACGTCTCCTTCACGCTGGCCCTAATAGACCTCTGAGAGACTGGTCTCCGGACGGTCTTTACCCTGGGTCTCTGCTTCACACAATGGGCCTCACATCTCACAGCTGGCCTGACCTGTCAGTCCAGAGTTCAATCATCCTGACAGCCAAGCTTTTCAAAAAGGAGACAGACAAGAGGGTTTGTCTCTGACAACGGTTTCTCTTCCAAGAAGCTGTGAAGACTGCCCCACCTTGCCTTTTTACATATAGCTTGGCTTACGTACTGAAGGAGTGAAGGACAGACCTACAATTATATGAGACTGGCTGTCAGGTCAGAGATCTAAAGCTGTTGATGAGACTGGCTGTCAGGTCTGTTAAAATGCTCTCTGATAATGACTGCCGTTGGGCCATGATGATGGCAGTCTGATTAAACGTCGTCATCAAGATACTGTAGAAGTGACCTGGGACTGGGTTCCAAATGGCACCCTATTCCCTATGTACAGTTGTGGTCAAACGTTTTGAGAATGACACAAATATTAATTTTCACAAAGTCTGCTGCCTCAGTTTTTATGATGGCAATTTGCATATACTCCAGAATGTTATGAAGTGTGATCAGATGAATTGCAATTAATTGCAAAGTCCCTCTTTGCCATGAAAATGAACTTAAGGGCCAGCTGCCATCATGTCAGTGATTCTCTCGTTAACACGTGAGAGTGTTGACGAGGACAAGGCTGGAGATCACTCTGTCATGCTGATTGAGTTAGAATAACAGACTGGAAGCTTTAAAAGGAGGGTGGTGCTTGAAATCATTGTTCTTCCTCTGTTAACCATGGTTACCTGCAAGGAAACACGTGCAGTCATCATTGCTTTGCACAAAAAGGGCTTCACAGGCAAGGATATTGCTGCTAGTAAGATTGCACCTAAATCAACCATTTATCGGATCATCAATAACGTCAAGGAGAGAGGATCAATTGTTGTGAAGAAGGCTTCAGGGCGCCCAAACTTCTCCCAACCATCCAAGAACAGTTTGGTGACGAACAATGCCTTTTCCAGCATGATGGAGCACCTTGCCATACGGCAAAAGTGATAACTAAGTGGCTCGGGGAACAAAACATCGAAATTTTGGGTCCATGGCCAGGAAACTCCCCAGACCTTAATCCCATTGAGAACTTGTGGTCAATCCTCAAGAGGAGGGTGGATAAACAAAAAACCCACAAATTCCAAGCATTGATTATGCAAGAATGGGCTGTCATCAGTCAGGATGTGGCCCAGAAGTTAATTGACAGCATGCCAGAGCGGATTGCAGAGGTCTTGAAAAAGAAGGGTCAACACTGCAAATATTGACTCTTTGCATAATCTTAATGTAATTGTCAATAAAAGCCTTTGACACTTATGGAATGCTTGTAATTATACTTCAGTATACCATAGTAACATCTGACAAAAATATCTCATAACACTGAAGCAGCGAACTTTGTGAAGACCAATACTTGTGTCATTCTCAAAGTCTGGCGGCAGGTAGCTTAGTGGGTAAGAGCGTTGTGCCAGTAACCGAAAGGTCGCTGGTTCTAATCCCCGAGCCGACTAGGTGAAAAATCTGTCAATGTGCCCTTAAGCAAGGCACTTAACCCTAATTGCTCCTGTAAGTCGCTCTGGATAAGAGCGTCTGCTAAATGACCAAAACAAAACAAAACAAATTCTCAAAACTTTTGACCACGACTGTAGTGCACTACTTTTGACCAGTGCCCAACGGGATGCGGCCAGGAACAAATGAGACACTCTGCTACTGTGATTGGCCTGAGCCTGGCCTTGGCAGCTTGTGATTGGCATGAGCCTGGCCTTGGCAGCTTGTGATTGGCCTGAGCCTGGCCTTGGCAGCTTGTGATTGGCCTGAGCCTGGCCTTGGCAGCTTGTGATTGGCCTGAGCCTGGCCTTGGCAGCTTGTGATTGGCCTGAGCCTGGCCTTGGCAGCTTGTGATTGGCCTGAGCCTGGCCTTGGCAGCTTGTGATTGGCCTGAGCCTGGCCTTGGCAGCTTGTGATTGGCCTGAGCCTGGCCTTGGCAGCTTGTGATTGGCCTGAGCCTGGCCTTGGCAGCTTGTGATTGGCCTGAGCCTGGCCTTGGCAGCTTGTGATTGGCATGAGCCTGGCCTTGGCAGCTTGTGATTGGCATGAGCCTGGCCTTGGCAGCTTGTGATTGGCCTGAGCCTGGCCTTGGCGGCTTGTGATTGGCCTGAGCCTGGCCTTGGCGGCTTGTGATTGGCCTGAGCCTGGCCTTGGCGGCTTGTGATTGGCCTGAGCCTGGCTTTAGCAGCAGCTGACATGGTTTCTGAGTTTGTTGGGCTGATTTGTGTAGAGCTCCCCTTTCAGCCTTGACAACATGGATCCTAACCAGCCTTGACAACATGGATCCTAACCAGCCTTGACAACATGGATCCTAATCAGCCTTGACAACATGGATCCTAACCAGCCTTGACAGTATGGATCCTAATCAGCCTTGACAATATGGATCCTAATCAGCCTTGACAGTATGGATCCTAATCAGCCTTGACAGTATGGATCCTAATCAGCCTTGACAATATGGATCCTAACCAGCCTTGACAGTATGAATCCTAATCAGCCTTGACAATATGGATCCTAATCAGCCTTGACAATATGGATCCTAATCAGCCTTGACAATATGGATCCTAATCAGCCTTGACAATATGGATCCTAACCAGCCTTGACAATATGGATCCTAACCAGCCTTGACAATATGGATCCTAACCAGCCTTGACAACATGGATCCTAACCAGCCTTGACAACATGGATCCTAACCAGCCTTGACAACATGGATCCTAACCAGCCTTGACAACATGGATCCTAACCAGCCTTGACAACATGGATCCTAATCAGCCTTGACAACATGGATCCTAATCTGTCACCCAATGAGAGCACCATGGGAGAAGAGGAGAGACTGGGCTGACCACAAAGGCAGACACCTTATCATCACCTTATTCCTATGGGCTCTGGTCAAAAGTAGTGCACTATATAGGGAATAGGGTGCCATTTGGGACGTACACTCTGTCTGTTCTGTCCCTCTGCCAGCCAGAGAGAGTGATGTGTACATACACGGCACAGAACACACGGGCCTATAGGTCACAGAACACACGGGCCTATAGGTCACAGAACACACGGGCCTATAGGTCACAGAACACACGGGCCTATAGGTCACAGAACACACGGGCCTATAGGTCACAGAACACACGGGCCTATAGGTCACAGAACACACGGGCCTATAGGTCACAGAACACACGGGCCTATAGGTCACAGAACACACGGGCCTATAGGTCACAGAACACACGGGCCTATAGGTCACAGAACACACGGGCCTATAGGTCACAGAACACACGGGCCTATAGTGACTAGTGCTCTGTCTGAGGGGCCACTGACCCAGGAGGGTGACTAGTGCCATGTCTGAGGGGCCTCACTGTGTCCAACTGTGGTTTCTGTAATTAGTCATCAGGAGGACTGTGTGTTTGTGCAAATGGCACCCTATTCCCTACAGGCCCTGGTCTAAAGTAGTGCACTATATAGGGAATAGGGTGCCATTCTCTGGTCTAAAGTAGTGCACTATATAGGGAATAGGGTGCCATTCTCTGGTCTAAAGTAGTGCACTATATAGGGAATAGGGTGCATGTAGGACACACACTGTGGTTTCTCATTGGAGCAGAAGACTGACCGGAGCAGAAGACTGACCGTAGCAGAAGACTGACCGAAGGCAAGCCAAGCGAGGTCCGTGGGAACTGCTCAGTCGAGATAGTCTGGGTCCCAAATGGCAGATGGCACCCTATTCCCAACATAGTGCACTGCTTTTGACTAGGGCCCATAGGGTCTGTGCCATTTGGGACACAGCTAGTTGAGGTTTCCTGGCCTGGCACTGGTATAGGCCTAGATAGACTGATGGGCTCAGGGGACAGGCTTCATCCGGCTCACACTATAAAATGAATATACAATCACACACCAATACATGGAAACACTTAGAATCCAATAACTGTGGTCTAGCTTCAACTATTCTCCTGAATCTGCACATATATATATTTGGGCATAACGTCCATGTATTTTGGGGGGTTTTGAGAAGGCCTCTTCCAAACAGGAAGTGAGGGACCCCTGAGGTGAGACCAGATACACTGTGTCTCAAATGGTACCCTATTCCATTTATATAGTGCACTACTTTCAACCAATGGGCTCGGGCCAAAAGTAGTGCACTATATAGGAGATAGGGTGCCATTTGGGACGCAAACATAATGACAGGCCCTGACTCCTGTAACTCAGTTCACACAGTAGAGAGACAGTAAGAACAGTAGAGAGACAGTAGAGAGACAGTAGAGAGACAGTGAGGAGACAGTAGAGAGACAGTAAGAACAGTAGAGAGACAGTGAGGAGACAGTAGAGAGAGACAGTAGAGAGACAGTAGAGAGACAGTAGAGAGACAGTAGAGAGACAGTGAGGAGACAGTAGAGAGACAGTAAGAACAGTAGAGAGACAGTGAGGAGACAGTGAGGAGACAGTAGAGAGACAGTGAGGAGACAGTAGAGAGACAGTAGAGAGACAGTAGAGACCAGTGGATTACTAGCAGGGAGTGACTCCACAGAAATAAACCTGGTAAACCAGTCGGTCTGGTCAGTACACTTCTTTAACTGCTGCTAGGAGAGAGAGGAGGGTGGAGGAACATAGAACTACTGAAACCTGACAACAGACGGAGAGAGAAACAGAGACAGAGAGAGAGAGAAACAGAGACAGAGAGGCACAAAGAGACAGAGAGACAGAGAGAGAGACAGAGAGGCAGAGAGGCAGACAGACAGAGAGACAGAGAGGCAGAGAGAGAAGCAGACAGACAGAGAGGCAGAGAGAGAGGCAGACAGACAGAGAGAGAGGCAGACAGACAGAGAGAGAGGCAGACAGACAGAGAGGCAGACAGACAGAGAGAGAGGCAGACAGACAGACAGAGAGGCAGACAGACAGACAGAGAGGCAGACAGACAGAGAGAGGCAGACAGACAGACAGACAGAGAGAGAGGCAGACAGACAGACAGAGAGAGAGGCAGACAGACAGAGAGGCAGACAGACAGAGAGGCAGACAGACAGAGAGGCAGACAGACAGAGAGGCAGACAGACAGAGAGGCAGACAGACAGAGAGGCAGACAGACAGAGAGGCAGACAGACAGAGAGAGGCAGACAGACAGAGAGAGGCAGACAGACAGACAGACAGACAGACAGACAGGCAGACAGGCAGACAGACAGAGAGAGAGGCAGACAGACAGAGAGGCAGACAGACAGAGAGGCAGACAGACAGAGAGGCAGACAGACAGACAGACAGGCAGACAGAGAGGCAGACAGACAGAGAGGCAGACAGACAGAGAGGCAGACAGACAGAGAGGCAGACAGACAGAGAGGCAGACAGACAGAGAGGCAGACAGACAGAGAGGCAGACAGACAGAGGCAGACAGACAGAGAGGCAGACAGACAGAGGCCAGGTGAGGGTATAGGGGAGGGCAGAGGAATAAACTGTTGGTCAACAGGTCACCTTCGTAGTTCACCTGCCTCGCTCTCTCTGCCACTCCCCAGAAGTCAGGAATGCTGGAACATTCCAGGTGAACAGCCAGGTAGAAAAGACAGGTGTAACATAACCCATCTCTTCAGACCTGCTTATTGTTTGAAAGTTCAAAGTCCCCTACCAAATCAATATAATAATATATGCCATTTAGCAGACACTTTTATCCAACGCAACTTACAGTAATTCGTGCAGACATTTCTTATGTATGGGTGGTCCCAGAAATCAAACCAACTATTCTGGCATTGCAAGCGCCATGCTCTACCAACTGAGCTACGGTGGACCACCTATATCCTTAGGTATGCATGTTGGAATAATGCATC
The DNA here is from genome assembly GCF_020615455.1 of Coregonus clupeaformis. Classification (NCBI taxonomy): domain Eukaryota; kingdom Metazoa; phylum Chordata; class Actinopteri; order Salmoniformes; family Salmonidae; genus Coregonus; species Coregonus clupeaformis. The sequence goes on along the minus strand of NW_025535253.1, from coordinate 44,345 downwards.
TTACCACCCAAGAAACATAGAAGCACCTGAAACTTCAAAACTCAGTCTCTCTGCACCTACTCATTGGTTCTACCCGCTGCGGTGTTGGCAGACGAACACACACCGCTGAGCCCATCGTCTGCCCCGGTTCCACCCACTGTGGACTGGGCCAAGGACGGCTAGCAGCTTGCCTGGAAATACTGGGAGGAATGCAGAGCTCTTTGAAGCTGACAGCTGCTCCAGCACAGCCTCATGTAATATCAGAACCTTAGATAACACTAGGTCAGGGGTCAGACAGAGAGACTGGTCCCCAGGTCAGGGGTCAGACAGAGAGACTGGTCCCCAGGTCAGGGGTCAGACAGAGAGACTGGTCCCCAGGTCAGGGGTCAGACAGAGAGACTGGTCCCCAGGTCAGGGTTCAGACAGAGAGACTGGTCCCCAGGTCAGGGGTCAGACAGAGAGACTGGTCCCCAGGTCAGGGGTCAGACAGAGAGACTGGTCCCCAGGTCAGGGGTCAGACAGAGAGACTGGTCCCCAGGTCAGGGGTCAGACAGAGAGACTGGTCCCCAGGTCAGGGGTCAGACAGAGAGAGACTGGTCCCCAGGTCAGGGGTCAGACAGAGAGAGACTGGTCCCCAGGTCAGGGGTCAGACAGAGAGAGACTGGTCCCCAGGTCAGGGGTCAGACAGAGAGAGACTGGTCCCCAGGTCAGGGGGTCAGACAGAGAGAGACTGGTCCCCAGGTCAGGGGTCAGACAGAGAGAGACTGGTCCCCAGGTCAGGGGTCAGACAGAGAGACTGGTCCCCAGGTCAGGGGTCAGACAGAGAGAGACTGGTCCCCAGGTCAGGGGTCAGACAGAGAGACTGGTCCCCAGGTCAGGGGTCAGACAGAGAGACTGGTCCCCAGGTCAGGGGTCAGACAGAGAGACTGGTCCCCAGGTCAGGGGTCAGACAGAGAGACTGGTCCCCAGGTCAGGGGTCAGACAGAGAGACTGGCAGGGGTCAGACAGAGAGACTGGTCCCCAGGTCAGGGGTCAGACAGAGAGACTGGTCCCCATGTCAGGGGTCAGACAGAGAGACTGGTCCCCAGGTCAGGGGTCAGACAGAGAGAGACTGGTCCCCAGGTCAGGGGTCAGACAGAGAGACTGGTCCCCATGTCAGGGGTCAGACAGAGAGACTGGTCCCCAGGTCAGGGGTCAGACAGAGAGAGACTGGTCCCCAGGTCAGGGGTCAGACAGAGAGACTGGTCCCCAGGTCAGGGGTCAGACAGAGAGAGACTGGTCCCCAGGTCAGGGGTCAGACAGAGAGACTGGTCCCCAGGTCAGGGGTCAGACAGAGAGCGACTGGTCCCCAGGTCAGGGGTCAGACAGAGAGCGACTGGTCCCCAGGTCAGGGGTCAGACAGAGAGCGACTGGTCCCCAGGTCAGGGTCAGACAGAGAGACTGGTCCCCAGGTCAGGGGTCAGACAGAGAGAGACTGGTCCCCAGGTCAGGGGTCAGACAGAGAGAGACTGGTCCCCAGGTCAGGGGTCAGACAGAGAGAGACTGGTCCCCAGGTCAGGGGTCAGACAGAGAGACTGGTCCCCAGGTCAGGGGTCAGACAGAGAGACTGGTCCCCAGGTCAGGGGTCAGACAGAGAGACTGGTCCCCAGGTCAGGGGTCAGACAGAGAGACTGGTCCCCAGGTCAGGGGTCAGACAGAGAGACTGGTCCCCAGGCCAGGGGTCAGACAGAGAGACTGGTCCCCAGGTCAGGGGTCAGACAGAGAGACTGGTCCCCAGGTCAGGGTCAGACAGAGAGAGACTGGTCCCCAGGTCAGGGTCAGACAGAGAGAGACTGGTCCCCAGGTCAGGGGTCAGACAGAGAGACTGGTCCCCAGGTCAGGGGTCAGACAGAGAGACTGGTCCCCAGGTCAGGGGTCAGACAGAGAGACTGGTCCCCAGGTCAGGGTCAGACAGAGAGACTGGTCCCCAGGTCAGGGGTCAGACAGAGAGACTGGTCCCCAGGTCAGGGGTCAGACAGAGAGACTGGTCCCCAGGTCAGGGGTCAGACAGAGAGACTGGTCCCCAGGTCAGGGGTCAGACAGAGAGACTGGTCCCCAGGTCAGGGTCAGACAGAGAGCTGGCAGGGGTCAGACAGAGAGACTGGTCCCCAGGTCAGGGGTCAGACAGAGAGACTGGTCCCCATGTCAGGGGTCAGACAGAGAGACTGGTCCCCAGGTCAGGGTTCAGACAGAGAGACTGGTCCCCAGGTCAGGGGTCAGACAGAGAGACTGGTCCCCATGTCAGGGGTCAGACAGAGAGACTGGTCCCCAGGTCAGGGGTCAGACAGAGAGACTGGTCCCCAGGTCAGGGGTCAGACAGAGAGACTGGTCCCCAGGTCAGGGGTCAGACAGAGAGACTGGTCCCCAGGTCAGGGGTCAGTGATGGGTATTATAAGTTGAATTTGATATATAGTGCTGTATGAGAGCGTTCCTTTGGGTCTCAGCCACCCGGCCCAGCCGCTGTGGGCAAGCCAAGCCTCTCCTAGCCCATACTCCCCAGCTCCATACCCCCAGCTCCATACCCCCCAGCTCCATACCCCCAGCTCCATACTCCCAAGCTCCATACTCCCAAGCTCCATACTCCCAAGCTCCATACTCCCAAGCTCCATACTCCCAAGCTCCATACTCCCAAGCTCCATACTCCCAAGCTCCATACTCCCAAGCTCCATACTCCCAAGCTCCATACTCCCCAAGCTCCATACTCCCAAGCTCCATACTCCCAAGCTCCATACTCCCAAGCTCCATACTCCCAAGCTCCATACTCCCAAGCTCCATACTCCCAAGCTCCATACTCCCAAGCTCCATACTCCCAAGCTCCATACTCCCAAGCTCCATACTCCCAAGCTCCATACTCCCAAGCTCCATACTCCCAAGCTCCATACTCCCCAGCTCCATTTCCCCAGCTCCATATCCCCAGCTCCATATCCCCAGCTCCATATCCCCAGCTCCATATCCCCAGCTCCAGCTCCATATCCCCAGCCATAATGACCTGTACTGTATTCATATTACAGGCTGTTCATATCAGTTCCTGCTAGCTCCCACAGGCCTCAGCCAAACCACAAGGGGAGAGGAGACAGTGAGGAGAGGGAGAGGGAGGGTGATGGGTAACAAGCTGCTGTTGACGTCAAAAGGAGATTCGTCACACACTGGGCACGAGCCCGTGTCCGCCTGGCACCATGGCAACGCACAACACACTAAACAGTAGGCCAGGTCACCGGGGCAACTGATTAGCCAGGCATCATCGTTCTCTGTGTTTACTAACCTGGACCGTATACACACACAGAGAGGCATGCTGGGAAAACACAGAATAACAGCCTCACCTCACCGCAGATCAAATGCAAAACTTTATTGACAACCTTGTGGAGGTTACAAACGTATTTATTGTGCTAGCTTGCGAATATGCTAACGTTAGTTAGCTAAACATTTGTCTATGGGCTGCCACTGGCAGTATGGGATTATGGAGACTGAATTCAATCGTTTCTTAGTTATCTAGCTGTGGCCATCTGGCTATTATCAACAGGGGCTTTCTACAAAATAGCAAACATTAGCGCAGCTATCTAGATAGCTAGCTAACATTGGAATCTAGACCATAAACTAAGCGACACACACGAACACGCATTGCCAAACAACACTACTGCCACCTTCTGGTTTGGAGTATTTTAACAAGGCTGAGTGGCTGACTACTTCAAGGTCTTTGCTGCGTGAACACAAAAAGAGATTGACTGCCGACACTCAGTTCAGAAGGTGTTTAAGTAACGTCGGCAGGAAAACATTTGACAATCCTACCGGTTCGTCTGAACTATGAGGAATGTTTAGTCTTTTGACTTCCTCTTCTATCTCACCCTTTGTTTGGTCTGAAAGAGGGATGACAGAGGGATGACAGACAGGTGAGACTCTGGCGACACCTCCGTGACAGAGGGATGACAGACAGGTGAGACTCTGGTGACACCTCCGTGACAGAGGGATGACAGACAGGTGAGACTCTGGTGACACCTCCGTGACAGAGGGATGACAGACAGGTGAGACTCTGGTGACACCGCCGTGACAGGGGGATGACAGACAGGTGAGACTCTGGTGACACCTCCGTGACAGAGGGATGACAGACAGGTGAGACTCTGGCGACACCTCCGTGACAGAGGGATGACAGACAGGTGAGACTCTGGTGACACCTCCGTGACAGAGGGATGACAGACAGGTGAGACTCTGGTGACACCTCCGTGACAGAGGGATGACAGACAGGTGAGACTCTGGTGACACCTCCGTGACAGAGGGATGACAGACAGGTGAGACTCTGGTGACACCTCCGTGACAGAGGGATGACAGACAGGTGAGACTCTGGTGACACCTCCGTGACAGAGGGATGACAGACAGGTGAGACTCTGGTGACACCTCCGTGACAGAGGGATGACAGACAGATGAGACTCTGGTGACACCTCCGTGACAGAGGGATGACAGACAGGTGAGACTCTGGCGACACCTCCGTGACAGAGGGATGACAGACAGGTGAGACTCTGGCGACACCTCCGTGACAGAGGGATGACAGACAGGTGAGACTCTGGTGACACCTCCGTGACAGAGGGATGACAGACAGGTGAGACTCTGGTGACACCTCCGTGACAGAGGGATGACAGACAGGTGAGACTCTGGTGACACCTCCGTGACAGAGGGATGACAGACAGGTGAGACTGGTGACACCTCCGTGACAGAGGGATGACAGAAAGGTGAGACTCTGGCGACACCTCCGTGACAGAGGGATGACAGACAGGTGAGACTCTGGCGACACCTCCGTGACAGAGGGATGACAGACAGGTGAGACTCTGGTGACACCTCCGTGACAGAGGGATGACAGACAGACAGACAGAGAGGAGGAGGAGGAGTGAAACCCTTTAACAACAACAACAACAACAACAACGTGTCCCAAACGGCACCCCTATCCTCTACACATTCAAGCCCGGGGCTGCTGAAACCGACTAAGGGTTACTACCAGACAAAAATGATGTAATAACTTCATTCCTTCTTCACAACATTATTTTACATTTTACATTTTTTAGTCATTTTAGCAGACGCTCTTATCCAGAGCGACTTACAGTTAGTGAGTGCATCCATTTTTCATCCGGAGCCTTCTGCATGGCTGGGTTGGATGCTGGGACAGTGACTGTCTGACCATACAGGGTCTGCTCTCCTGTAATGGAGGCTGCTGTGTGCGTCTTCCTGTTAGCGTACGTGTGTGAGACCGTGTGTATAATAACAGTACGTACCGTAGAAGGTTCTCAACCCTGGCTCTGTGTGTGTCTGTGTGTGTGTCTGTGTGTGTGTGTCTGTGTGTGTCTGTGTGTCTGTGTGTGTGTGTGTCTGTGTCTGTGTGTGTGTGTGTGTGTGTGTCTGTACGTACCGTAGAAGGTTCTCTGCCCCGGCCCTCATCCTCATCTGTCTAATGATCTGCTGGTTGAGACTGGCTCTCTCATTCTGCAGCTTGGAGCGTCCTGTCAGGGCTAACGGGTTCCATCCCTACAGAACAGACAGGAAGAGAACGGAGACCGTTAGGATCTGTCCTCAGAGACCGTTAGGATCTGTCCTCAGAGACCGTTAGGATCTGTCCTCAGAGACCGTTAGGATCTGTCCTCAGAGACCGTTAGGATCTGTCCTCAGAGACTGGACTAGCGTCATTTACATTTACATCATTTAGCAGACGCTCTTATCCAGAGCCACTTACAGTTAGTGAGTGCATACATTATTATTTTCATACTGGCCCCCCGTGGGAAGCGAACCCACAACCCTGGCGTTGCAAACGCCATGCTCTACCAACTGAGCTACATCCCTGCCGGCCATTCCCTCCCCTACCCTGGACGACGCTGGGCCAATTGTGCGCCGCCCCGTGGGTCTCCCGGTCGCGGCCGGCTACGACAGGGTTAGTCAGGGTGAGAGACCGTATTGACTGTACAGTTCATGGGATGCAATACAAAAAACCCAGGAAAGACATGCGTTGAGGGAGCTGTGCTGTACTAGATAGATGACCAGGTCAGGCTCCCCAGGTCAGGCTCCCCAGGTCAGGCTCCCCAGGTCAGGCTCCCCAGGTCAGGCTCCCCAGGTCAGGCTCCCCAGGTCAGGCTCCCCAGGTCAGGCTCCCCAGGTCAGGCTCCCCAGGTCAGGCTCCCCAGGTCAGGCTCCCCAGGTCAGGCTCCCCAGGTCAGGCTCCCCAGGTCAGGCTCCCCAGGTCAGACTCCCCAGGTCAGACTCCCCAGGTCAGGCTCCCCAGGTCAGGCTCCCCAGGTCAGGCTCCCCAGGTCAGGCTCCCCAGGTCAGGCTCCCCAGGTCAGACTCCCCAGGTCAGACTCCCCAGGTCAGACTCCCCAGGTCAGGCTCCAAGCTGACTTTGATTATGTTGTATGTCTTGATGATACGACCAGAACCTCACAACAAGCTGTAATTAAGGACGAGGTTGACAGTCCCATGTGGTTTTGCCCCCTCTGGACTTAAACCCAAATGGACTTCAGAACTCACTACCTGTTCTTCTGGTGTCAGAGCAACAGGCTGCCAGACCTAACTATGTCAACACACACAGATAGACAAGGACACAGTAACATTACGTTCATTTCTATGAGTCGTAGAGGTCCATTGAATAAGAGTCAGTCTACGAGGTTAGAAAGTAATGTTTCTGTGTCCCCAGCCAGTATCAGAGCTGGCTGTATGATAGAGGTGTGTCGTGTACACGGTGTCACCACAAGTCAGCTTAGCAACACATAGTTCTGCTCAGCAATATGATGACCCCTACAGATGCATAACCACAGAATGAAATAGAACACCGAGTTATAGGATCTCTATGCACAGTGGGTGTAGCGTCTAAAATGTAATGTAATATCCTATAGCATTAAACATGGTGAGGTTATAGGATCTCTATGTACCCAACACAGTGGGTGTATCCCACAGGATTAAACATGATGAGGTTATAGGATCTCTATGTGCCCAACACAGTGGGTGTATCCCACAGGATTAAACATGGTGAGGTTATAGGATCTATGTGCCCAACACAGTGGGTGTATCCCATAGCATTAAACATGGTGAGGTTATAGGATCTCTATGTGCCCAACACAGTGGGTGTATCCCATAGCATTAAAACATGGTGAGGTCATAGGGCTGAACAAGGAGAGTTACTGAATGTATCTCAGTGACTAAAAATAGATTGATAGAAATGTCCTCTCTCACTTTGATCAACAGCGGATTCCTTTCTCTAAACCCAACTCAACTCTGACGGAAGTAGACAACTTCCTGAACATAGGCCTAACAAGTAAACATCCCCCAAAAATATTTACATCTTATTTCCTTCTAATATTTAATTATTGGACACATAAAACACTACTGTAACAAGTTAACACCAAGCAGAATGATGTCACCTGTCAGATCGGGTATGGTTCACACTGTTCCTCAACACACAACAGTACTGGGGGGGGGGGTGAATGGCTTTCATAGACTATCATGAATCACCCAATGAAAGTAGAATAAAAGACAAGGAGAGGTTTGGCTTGGCAAGGTCAGAGAGCAGCTATGGCTGTGGAATAGAGACAGACAGAGAGAGACAGAGAGAGACAGAGAGACAGAGAGACAGAGCGAGACAGAGAGAGACAGAGAGAGACAGAGAGAGACAGAGAGAGACAGAGAGAGACAGAGAGAGACAGAGAGAGACAGAGAGACAGAGAGACAGACAGAGAGAGAGAGAGAGAGACAGAGAGACAGAGAGACAGAGAGAGAGAGAGAGAGACAGAGAGACAGAGAGAGACAGAGACAGAGACAGAGACAGAGAGAGAGGCAGCTGCTCTGATCGCTGTATGGAAATAAGACCATTACATCAGAGGGAGGGAGGGCCAGAAGACTCGCAGGGGCTTGCCCTATGACAATATGTTGATACTATGCCAATACAGCACCAATACCACTTTATTACACTCATTCATGATGATGTCATGATAATAATCTTTATGACGACATTAGACCATCAAAAGAAAGCTGTAACCTCCATCACAATACCCAGCCCTGGACTGTTTGTTTTCAAGGTGTCGTTGTCCCTAAGGAAACCACTGAAAGAAAGATATCAGCTGTTGTCTCTAAGGAAACCACTGAAAGAAAGATATCAGCTGTTGTCTCTAAGGAAACCACTGAAAGAAAGATATCAGCTGTTATAAACTCTGGTGCATCCCAAATGGCATCCCAACCTCCCTGTGGGCTCTGTTGAAAAATGGTACCATATTCCCAACATAGTGCACTACTTCCCTGTGGGCTCTGTTGAAAAATGGTACCATATTCCCAACATAGTGCACTACTTCCCTGTGGGCTCGGTTGAAAAATGGTACCATATTCCCAACATAGTGCACTACTTCCATGTGGGCTCTGTTGAAAAATGGTACCACTGACTACATGAATGATGTTGATCCGGACTGGTTCAGACAAAGCCGCCAGGTGTGTTGATGCTCAAGAGGAACCAGTGTGTGTGTGTGTGTGTGTGCGTGTGTGTGTGTCTGTGTGTCTGTGTCTGTGTGTGTGTGTGAGGTTCAGTCAGAAACTACAGCTCTGATCCACACAGAGAGATTATCACATTCCTCCAGCTAGCATCAAAGCTCTCGGAGGGAAACCTAAACCGGAGTCACCTGACCATGTGACTCACTGCTCTTCCTCCTCCTCTCCACTAAAGGACATGTGATCTGTCTCCTCTTCTCCACTAAAGGACACAGAGGGACATGTGATCTGTCTCCTCCTCTCCACTAAAGGACACAGAGGGACATGTGATCTGTCTCCTCTTCTCCACTAAAGGACACAGAGGGACATGTGATCTGTCTCCTCTTCACTAAAGGACACAGATGGACATGTGATCTGTCTCCTCTTCTCCACTAAAGGACACAGAGGGACATGTGATCTGTCTCCTCCACTTCACTAAAGGACACAGATGGACATGTGATCTGTCTCCTCCACTTCACTAAAGGACACAGATGGACATGTGATCTGTCTCCTCCTCTCCACTAAAGGACACAGAGGGACATGTGATCTGTCTCCTCTTCTCCACTAAAGGACACAGGGGGACATGTGATCTGTCTCCTCTTCTCCACTAAAGGACACAGAGGGACATGTGATCTGTCTCCTCTTCTCCACTAAAGGACACAGAGGGACATGTGATCTGTCTCCTCCACTTCACTAAAGGACACAGAGGGACATGTGATCTCTCTCCTCCTCTTCATTAAAGGACACAGGGGGACATGTGATCTGTCTCCTCCTCTCCACTAAAGGACACAGAGGGACATGTGATCTGTCTCCTCTCCACTAAAGGACACAGGGGGACATGTGATCTGTCTCCTCCTCTCCACTAAAGGACACAGAGGGACATGTGATCTGTCTCCTCTCCACTAAAGGACACAGGGGGACATGTGATCTTTTTCCTCTTCTCCACTAAAGGACACGTGATCTGTCTCCTCTTCTCCACTAAAGGACACAGAGGGACATGTGATCTGTCTCCTCCACTTCACTAAAGGACACAGAGGGACATGTGATCTGTCTCTTCTCCACTAAAGGACACAGAGGGACATGTGATCTGTCTCCTCCACTTCACTAAAGGACACAGAGGGACATGTGATCTCTCTCCTCCTCTTCATTAAAGGACACAGATGGACATGTGATCTGTCTCCTCCTCTCCACTAAAGGACACAGAGGGACATGTGATCCGTCTCCTCCTCTCCACTAAAGGACACAGGGGGACATGTGATCTGTCTCCTCCTCTCCACTAAAGGACACAGAGGGACATGTGATCTGTCTCCTCCTCTCCACTAAAGGACACAGAGGGACATGTGATCCGTCTCCTCCTCTTCACTAAAGGACACAGGGGGACATGTGATCTGTCTCCTCCTCTCCACTAAAGGACACAGAGGGACATGTGATCTGTCTCCTCTCCACTAAAGGACACAGGGGGACATGTGATCTTTTTCCTCTTCTCCACTAAAGGACACGTGATCTGTCTCCTCTTCTCCACTAAAGGACACAGAGGGACATGTGATCTGTCTCCTCCACTTCACTAAAGGACACAGAGGGACATGTGATCTGTCTCTTCTCCACTAAAGGACACAGAGGGACATGTGATCTGTCTCCTCCACTTCACTAAAGGACACAGAGGGACATGTGATCCGTCTCCTCCTCTTCACTAAAGGACACAGAGGGACATGTGATCTGTCTCCTCCTCTTCACTAAAGGACACAGAGGGACATGTGATCTGTCTCCTCTTCTCCACTAAAGGACACAGAGGGACATGTGATCTGTCTCCTCCACTTCACTAAAGGACACAGAGGGACATGTGATCTCTCTCCTCCTCTTCATTAAAGGACACAGATGGACATGTGATCTGTCTCCTCTCCACTAAAGGACACAGAGGGACATGTGATCCGTCTCCTCCTCTCCACTAAAGGACACAGGAGGACATGTGATCTGTCTCCTCCTCTCCACTAAAGGACACAGATGGACATGTGATCTGTCTCCTCCTCTTCACTAAAGGACACAGAGGGACATGTGATCCGTCTCCTCTTCACTAAAGGACACAGAGGGACATGTGATCTGTCTCCTCTCCACTAAAGGACACAGAGGGACATGTGATCTGTCTCCTCCTCTCCACTAAAGGACACAGATGGACATGTGATCTGTCTCCTCCTCTCCACTAAAGGACAGAGGGACATGTGATCTGTCTCCTCCACTTCACTAAAGGACATGTGATCTGTCTCCTCTCCACTAAAGGACACAGATGGACATGTGATCTGTCTCCTCCTCTCCACTAAAGGACACAGAGGGACATGTGATCTGTCTCCTCCACTTCACTAAAGGACACAGAGGGACATGTGATCTGTCTCTTCCGCTTCACTAAAGGACACAGAGGGACATGTGATCTGTATCTCAAAGGAAGTGACAAAAGGTCAGAGAACAGTTCCCACAACCACCCAGGGCAGTCTTTCTCAACCCCAGGTTAGTCCCAAATAGGGATTAACATGGGTAACCGGGATCACGGGTATGTCCCGGGAACACTCATTAAATTTTCCGGGGAAAAAAAATATGACAAGACCTGGGAAATGACAACACTCCCCCCCCCCAAATATGGCTCTAATGCAATTCCACAAAATACACAACCTGCTCAGCATCGGATTAGCAAAAAATCAATAGCACATTATCCAAACAGGTAACATGGAAACCTTTAGCCTAGCATACTGACTTCACACAAAGTCACCATAAATTCAAAACACACAATTGACACTTCTAGACTGCACAAGCGACCCCAACGCAGTTAATAAACCCCACAGGAAACCCCTTACAGTATAGCCTATAAAATAACGTGTGCCTCTTTGAGATGTCATTGTGACTCTTCAGAAAGTCACACATTTGATAGGCCTATGGACAGTTCACTATGTAGGCATCTCTGTCACGGACATGAAGTCTGTTAACAATTCAGAGAGGCATGAGGGAAAATTCTACCTTCTCCTGTCCTGGAGCTTATAGGCCAGGGTTCTTCAATTCCGGTCCTGGAGGGCCGAAACACTTCTGTTTTTTTATTTCTACCTGGTAGTTAATTGCACTCACCTGGTGTCCCAGGTCTGAATCAGCCCCTGATTAGAAGGAGAGGATGAAAAACAGAGGTGTTTCGGCCCTCCAGGACCGGATTTGAAGAACCCCGTTATAGGCTATTTTCCTGTCCTGTCCCAATCCCACTGAAACCCCAAATCCTGACTCCTGTCTCGCATGACAATTCCTAACTTTATTCTGTAATCCATAAATTGCATTATCAAAGCACGTCTAGCCTATACATGTCTAAATACCTCTATAACATTTCCCCCCTGCCTCGTATTGCTGCCTATATAGAGCTTAGGTAGAGAATGTGTGATCAACAAACGGTATGGACAGTAGATCTGGATACAGTTGGTCCCCGTTAAGATACCTTCATATTTTAACTATTTCTACTCTTCACCTCCCCGTTTTTCATGAGCTGATCTGCCATCTTTATAATCATCAACTTGATTTTGCCAAATGCAGGAGATATTCTGTCATTCATTGAAGGAGGTTATCTAGCAAGCTTACTTATCAACTATGGTCATTTGACTTTTGTTTGACTGCCGTTATAAAGTTTGCATGATTCGACAAGGCTATCCTCCGAGTGCGCAGCCAAGCCAACAAGGTCTCATTTGGGGAGAACCCTGGCATAGTGACCAGATCTTGGTTTTAAAACACTTTAAAAAATGGGCACTTCTGATTTTTGCTGTATTTCCCGGAACTCTCTGGATCAATATTAATTATTCCCGGTATTGAAACTCGGTAGATTTTAGGGAAAATATGAATCCCTAGTCCCAAGGATGTTACCTGACTGATCCATCAGATACTGCAGCTAGCTGAAATCGATTTAGTCAGTTGTCAAGAGTCAATCTAAGTTATAGTAAAGAAACGTTGCGCTGTAGGGATCAATTTGTGTCCGGAACTTTCCAGAGCCCTATCAGAACAGTCCAGAATGGGAAGAGTCCATGGCACGTATTCACAAAGCATCCCAGAGCAGGAGTCCTGATGTACGATTAGGTCCCTACTCTAGGGCGCTTTGGGAACAGGCAGAACAGAGTCCTGATGTCTACTCTGGGGCGCTTTGGGAACAGGCCCAGAACAGAGTCCTGATGTGGTCCCCTTCTCGTCCCTACTCGCCCAGAACAGAGTCCTGATGTGCGATTAGGTCCCTACTCTTCAACCTCGGGGCGCTTTGAACACAGGCCCAGAACAGGAGTCCCTATTAGGGTGTTCATTAGTAACAGAGCTCAGCCTGGGACAAAGACTCTCAGTCTCTCTCAGTCCTTAGCAGCTACAGTCTGGACCAACAGACTGGGACCGTGTCTGCAGGCCAGGCCAGACCACTAACAAGCTCCCAATAACAAGCCCCGAGTTGCGGCTGCGTCCCAAAAACGGCACCCTTCATAGTGCACTACTCTGACCGGGCTCTGTGGGCCCGGGAGGACAGGGGGCCATTTGGGGACGCAGAATAGCAAATCAGGGAACAGTTCAGTTGGCTGCCTCTCTTTTCTTTCGACAGGCTACTGAAAGAGGCCCCTCTCCGTTGAGCAGGACCTTTCAGAATGAGGGAGGGAGTGTATTTGTTGTGTAACGTTAACATAAAGAACGTGAATTTAGAGTGATGGGTTCATGGTGGTACATGCCTCTATATACGTAATACAAACTGTCCAGATTGGGCAGGAGGCTAGAAATAAGGTGAGAGTTCACCCTCGTTCACCCTCGTTCACCCATGGTTTAGTTCTCACTGCATCAGCACAATAGGATGTAGCCAACGTGGTTAAACCGTCCCTAACTGAAGGGAAGTAGCTGGAGTGTTTCTTAAAGGGGTGTTTCAGTGTTCTTTTGCAGTAGAAACCCCACAGGGGGGCATTTCACTGTGTTTCCTCTGACATTGTCCAGACAGACTGCAGAGGCAGGCAGCAGTCCTAGATTGTGTCCCAAAATGGCACCCTATTCCGTATATAGTGCACTACTTTTGACCAGAGACATGTTCCCTTCCCAGTGCACTACTTTTGACCAGAGGGAATAGGGTGCCATTTGGGATGCAGTCTATCTTTCTCTGGGCCAGGGCACATGTTGTCAATTTGTCTGCGTGGGTTGTGACCGGGACAGCCTTGGGCTGATTCTACGTCAATGGTACCTTACTGGCTGCTGTCGGACTGGAGGAGAAACATCCCTAATGGTACCTTATTCAGCCTTTTCCCTCTCAAGACCGCGGCTGCCATAACACTAGGAATTAGATTACAGGATCTCTATGGTGGTAGCAGGGCAGAGAGGACTGAAACCAGCTCAGGGAAACAGCAGAGGTTTGGGAACCCGGCCTGAAACCAGCTCAGGGAAACAGCAGAGGTTTGGGAACCCGGCCTGAAACCAGCTCAGGGAAACAGCAGAGGTTTGGGAACCCGGCCTGAAACCAGCTCAGGGAAACAGCAGAGGTTTGGGAACCCGGCCTGAAACCAGCTCAGGGAAACAGCAGAGGTTTGGGAACCTGGCCTGAAACCAGCTCAGGGAAACAGCAGAGGTTTGGGAACCTGGCCTGAAACCGCGTTACCACGGCATCTCACAGAATGATCTGTCGGCAGACAAGGAGCAGAGCAGCGAGTCTGTGGAGCGTCTGTTAGAGCAAAATAGTAAATCACTGAGCTCATTCTTCACCAAGCAGAGAAGAGAAGAGACAGAGACAGAGTCTGAAACAGAGACAGAAGAGAAAGAGACTGAAACAGAGACAGAAGAGAACGAGACTGAAACAGAGACAGAAGAAGAGACAGAGACAGAAGAGAAAGAGACTGAAACTGAAAGAGACAGAAGAGAAAGAGACTGAAACAGAGACAGAAGAGAAAGAGGCTGAAACAGAGACAGAAAAGAAAGAGACTGAAACAGAGACAGAAGAGAAAGAGAACTGAAACTGGAAACAGAGACAGAAGAGAAAGAGACTGAAACTGAAACAGAGACAGAAGAGAAAGAGACTGAAACTGAAACAGAGACAGAATAGAAAGAGTCTGAAACAGACAGAAAAGAAAGAGACTGAAACTGAAACAGAGACAGAAGAAAAAGAGACTGAAACAGAGATTGAAACAGAGACAGAAGAGAAAGAGACTGAAACAGAGACAGAAAAGAAAGAGACTGAAACTGAAACAGAGACAGAAGAGAAAAAGGGCCAATGCTCCACTTAACTGAAAACTCCAGTTCCACCAACGCCAAACACTGTTTCCAAATCACAAATCTCTTTTAAACATGACCAAATTACCAGTACAAATTACCAGTATGTCTTATTGCCCTGTGGTTTCATTACCTCTTCAGACAGAGAAAGAGCTTTGGCTTGAACAGCCTACTTACAGGAGTGGGAAAGGTTGTTGTGGTGTGTGAAGACACTATGAGAAACTCAAGGCAGTGTTGCATGAAATATACTATACTTCAATTCAATCAGCATTCTACACGAGAGAGAGAGAGAGGTAGAGAGAGACAGAGACAGAGAGAGAGAGGTAGAGAGAGAGAGAAGTAGAGAGAGCTAGAGACAGAGAGAATAGAAAAGGAGAGAGGTCCAACTCCCCCCTCTCCCTTGATCATCAGACTCATAACAGAGCGTTAATAGACACAGGAAGTCCGCTACAAAGCCTACAGCCAGACTCTCTTCACAGGGAGATCAGGGCAGCTTGACCACAACAAAGAACCTTTTCAACCCCTAACCCCTTTCAACCCCCTATCCCCAATCATTTTCATCGCCGTACTAACTAGGGGTTGACTATGAAAACAAGCCTCTGCCCCGGCGGCCGCACAAATATGTAACTGCACTGGTTCAGCCTGTGAGAACTGTGACAGCCTGAGTCAACACATTACACCACGGTTGCGTCAAATGGCACCCTATAGGATCTGGTCAACAGTAGTGTACAGTGTACATAGGGAATAGGGTGCCATTTGGGACACATAGCCCATTACTCAACGACAGACTAGTGAATACTCTTCCTCCATAGATAAAAGGTTACAGGACACTGTTGATATTGACATGTACCGCAACTAGCCGAAGCACTACTGTAGCTCAATTGGTAGAGCATGGCGCTTGTAACGCCAGGGTAGTGGGTTCGATCCCCGGGACCACCCATACGTAAAAATGTATGCACACATGACTGTAAGTCGCTTTGGATAAAAGCGTCTGCTAAATGGCATATTATTAGCCTATGACTATGAGAAAGACACACCAGACAATCTGTATAAAAAAAGTATTTATCGCGATCTATTTAATAGGCTATACCCTGAGCTTCCGGGACATCTATTATACAAATGAAGAGTCAACATGTTAACTGCCTTGCTCATGGGCAGGACGGCAGATTTTTTTCCATCTTGCCGCCTCGGGATTCGAACCAGCGACCTTTCGGTTATTGGCCCAACGCTCTCTACTGCAGGCTACCTTCATAACACTGCTGTAGCTACTGCTAGCTAGCATGAGGTGGCTGCTGTAGCTACTGCTAGCTAGCATGAGGTGGCTGCTGTAGCTACTGCTAGCTAGCATGAGGGGCTTTGCCTGCGGCGTGGCTGCTGTAGCTACAGAAAAGGGCGTGTTCAGGGAAAACCAGCAGTATTTCAATCGTCCAGATGGAGCAGTGTGGAACCTGTGGATTGAGGTAAAGTTTGGAGAACAGTGGCATATCCCAGCCTTGCATTGAGGTACGTTTTCCAGCCCGTATCTCGCACCAGTTCCAGGGTGTGGTAATGTAACCATGATTGTGTTCCGACCTGTGCAGCTCAGTGTAAACGAGCGTGACGGTAGGGTCGGAATCTTCTGGCAGTCTGTCCGCTATCTCTCCAACCATGCCAGCTTGTCATCCAGGGGCATGTTCCACAGAAAGACACACACACCACAGACACACAGGCAGGAACGAACACACACACACACACACACACACACACACACACCACCTCAGTAGATAAAAGCATTCCATAAATACCTGATAATGTATTCACAGTAGCCTGTGAGATAAATATCATTAGGCTGGCCACTGCCCCATTAAAACTGCAGATAGCGTTATCGTATAAAAAAACTGCGTATAAACCACTAATCAAACAGGTAGTTCGCCAGACATCAACACCGGTTGCTTTGATAGAGATGAAATACATTAGAAATACGTCCACTAGGCCACTATTCATTTCAGTGAAAGCAGAAATACGCGTTTAGAACGGACAGAGTCCATTCAAAAGTACACGGTTTGTAACTGCGCTTTCATCTTTATCATAAAAACTTAAAATCACTCACCTTTTAAAATATCCATTCTGACCCGCTCGGTCCTTGATCCCGTTGGCCATTATTGTGTCCGTCATTCTGAACTTCCAAACGCAGCCAAAAGCTTCGAAGAAATAGGTAAAAGTGGAATATCGTTGTGAGCCTGTTGTTCAACAGGTGCGTCTTCCCCAGCTATAACAAGTACCGCTTCGGTCTTGCGTCTATTCGTTGTGTGACATCACTCTACCAGACGGTCGCTATTCCACACGTAGCTGAACTAGAAACCCCACCCCGAGAGTGTGACGGCGGAGGATTGCAGCGCAGACAAAACGGGAAAGTTACCGGTATCTTTGGTTGCAGTGTATTGTTTTGTAGGTAGGTGGGGCTCCAATCGCTCCTTCAGTATTTGCATAAGGAGCCCGCTTTATTGTTGTACGTGGACGGAAGCTTTGCCAATAGAGAATGTTTAGTGATTCAGAAGTACGCAAGAAAAAGCATTACATTTTTTTTGGCTTCGCCACTTCTTTTCTTTTATTAGTTCTCTCACTTACATAGAGAACGGCAACTTATAGCTGCAAAGCAGCAACTGGACAGGGTTCACAGAGTGACAGAAAGGACAAGATCAGAGTGGATTTAAACTGGTTTAAATGGTAATGTCTTTGATGACCCTGAAAGGTTTCAAGCTGAGGGCCATTGTGACGTGATTTTACAAAGGATTTAAAGGTGCAATATGCAGGAATCGCTTGACATTTCCTGGATGCTAAAATTCTAATAGTTTGCCTTATTTCAGTGTATGTGACAAAACAAGCACTCAGAGTGTAGAGAATCATTGTATCATCTAAACCGCTGTGAAATATATTTTCAATAATCTAAAATATAGTTTTTTCAGCTGTTTGAACCTGGTGTACAAAACCATGGACACCTGCTATATGATCAGCACACTGTGTAGTGTGAACCATGGACACCTGCTATATGATCAGCACACTGTGTAGTGTGAACCATGGACACCTGCTATATGATCAGCACACTGTGTAGTGTGAACCATGGACACCTGCTATATGATCAGCACACTGTGTAGTGTGAACCATGGACACCTGCTATATGATCAGCACACTGTGTAGTGTGAACCATGGACACTGCTATATGATCAGCACACTGTGTAGTGTGAACCATGGACACCTGCTATTGATCAGCACACTGTGTAATGTGAACCATGGACACCTGCTATATGATCAGCACACTGTGTAGTGTGAACCATGGACACTGCTATATGATCAGCACACTGTAGTGTGAACCATGGACGCCTGCTATATGATCAGCACACTGTGTAGTGTGAACCATGGACACCTGCTATATGATCAGCACACTGTGTAGTGAACCATGGACACCTGCTATTGATCAGCACACTGTGTAGTGTGAACCATGGACACTGCTATATGATCAGCACACTGTGTAGTGTGAACCATGGACACCTGCTATATGATCAGCACACTGTGAAGTGTGAACCATGGACACCTGCTATATGATCAGCACACTGTGTAGTGTGAACCATGGACACCCGCTATATGATCAGCACACTGTGTAGTGTGAACCATGGACACCTGCTATATGATCAGCACACTGTGTAGTGTGAACCATGGACACTGCTATATGATCAGCACACTGTGTAGTGTGAACCATGGACACCTGCTATATGATCAGCACACTGTGTAGTGTGAACCATGGACACTGTGTAGTGTGAACCATGGACACCTGCTATATGATCAGCACACTGTGTAGTGTGAACCATGGACACCTGCTATATGATCAGCACACTGTGTAGTGTGAACCATGGACACTGCTATATGATCAGCACACTGTTAGTGTGAACCATGGACACCTGCTATATGATCAGCACACTGTGTAGTGTGAACCATGGACACCTGCTATATGGACACCTGCTATGGACACCTGCTATATGAACCATGGACACCTGCTATATGATCAGCACACTGTGTAGTGTGAACCATGGACACCTGCTATATGATCAGCACACTGTGTAGTGTGAACCATGGACACTGCTATATGATCAGCACACTGTGTAGTGTAACCATGGACACCTGTTATATGTGTAGTAGTGCTGATAGCAGGTATGGACACCTGCTATATGATCAGCACACTGCTGTAGTGTGAACCATGGACACCTGCTATATGATCAGCACACTGTTAGTGTGAACCATGGACACCTGCTATATGATCAGCACACTGTGTAGTGTGAACCATGGACACCTGCTATATGATCAGCACACTGTGTAGTGTAGAAGGATAGGGGTAGAAGGATTACTTTATCCTATCCCAGGTATTCCTTAAAGAGGTGGGGGTTTCAAATGTCTCCGAAGGTGGTGAGTGACTCCGCTGTCCTGGCGTCGTGAGGAAGCTTGTTCCACCATTGGGGTGCCAGAGCAGCGAACAGTTTTGACTGGGCTGAGCGGGAACTATGCTTCCGCAGAGGAAGGGGAGCCAGCAGGCAGAGGTGGATGAACGCAATGCCCTCGTTTGGGTGTAGGGACTGATCAGAGCCTGAAGGTACAGAGGTGCCGATCCCCTCACAGCTCCATAGGCAAGCACCATGGTCTTGTAACAGATGCGAGCTTCAACTGGAAGCCAGTGAAGTGTGCGGAGGAGCGGGGTGACGTGGAGAGAACTTGGGAAGGTTGAACACCAGACGGGCTGCGGCATTCTGGATGAGAGTTGTAGGGGGGTTTAATGGCACAGGCAGGGGAGCCCAGCCAACAGCGAGTTGCAGTAATCCAGACGGGAGATGACAAGTGCCTGGATTAGGACCTGTGCCGCTTCCTGTGTAAGGCAGGGTCGTACTCTCCGAATGTTGTAGAGCATGAACCTGCAGGATCGGGTCACCGCCTTGATGTTAGCGGAGAACGACAGGGTGTTGTCCAGGGTCACGCCAAGGCTCTTCGCACTCTGGGAGGAGGACACAACGGAGTTGTCAACCGTGATGGCGAGATCATGGAACAGGCAGTCCCTTCCCGGGACTATTGACATGCTCTTTTTTTCTCAACACTTTTTTGTTGTTTTATTCTACTTTTTTATAAAAAATAAATGCATTGTTGGTTAAGGGCTGTAAGTAAGCATTTCACTGTAATGTCTACACCTGTTGTATTCGGCGTATGTGGCCAATAACATTTGATTTGATTTGATCAGCACACTGTGTAGTGTGAACCATCGACACTGCTATATGATCAGCAGGCTGTGTAGTGGGGCGGCAGGTAGCTTAGTGGTTAAGAGCGTTGTGCCAGTAACCGAAAGGTCGCTGGTTCTAATCCCCGAGCTGACTAGGTGAAAAATCTGTTGGTGTGCCCTTGAGCAAGGCACTTAACCCTAATTGCTCCTGTAAGTTGCTCTGGATAAGAGCGTCTGCTAAATGACATAAATGTAAATGTCGTGTGAACCATGGGGCCCTGACTGTGTAATGTGTACTGTGGGCTTATATGGCCTTGGAGCACAGCTATTCACACCCCCTGACACCACCCCCCGTGTACACTAAAGACTGTCAATGCTGTTACAGACCTCATGCTGGCTTGTCAATAGCCTATACTTGTCCCCAAGGTTACTGACAGCATTGGTCAGCCATATTGTGGTTGTGGTCCACTCCTCTCTGTCACAACAAGTGGCAGGATACTGGGGAAACACACATTGTCTCGGTAATTGGTGTGTCTTTGGTTGCTTAGAAACTGTACTTGAAAGGTAAGCTCTCCAGACACAGTCGTTGTTCTTCAAGGTTGCTGCCATGATTGTGTTGTTGATTGCTAGGAATGATTTCAGCTAGAGGAGGGGAGGCATTTTCATTACCGCTGGTCTGTCTTTCTTTATAGGGAACCTTGAATGAAAACCTTTTAGAAGTTAAACCATTTATGTGGTTCAGTCTGAAAACGGTAATATTCCCTAGATTTTTACCCAAAACGGTTTGAAAAGAAAATACTTTTTTGACTTCAGATTGAATTGGAATAAAACAAAGAAATGAATTGTATAGATAGCTCATAGCAGTTATTAAGATAGGCAGGGAGTACAATCCTGAAATAAACACCCTGGCTACTTGGTTTCTAAATATGACAGACATGAACTCTTAAAGGAAAAATCCACTCAAAAACTATATTTTGTTATTTTTTTAATTAGTCCACTGTTGATACAGCCCCAAAATGTTTTGCATGTCAGCAGTCAAGTTTTCAAGATATTGGACTTTCAAGAAGCAAAGTGTCACCGGCCACATCATCATGATGACATCATGATGATGACATGATGACATCATCATGATGATGTCGCCGGGACTATTGACAGGTTCCTGTGCTTGTCGGAACTAGGAAACTCTGACATTTCCGACCTTTGTTAACTGGTTGTAGTTATACATGTGCCGGGTTCAACCAATGAGCAAGTTGGACATTTCAGAGTTTCTAGGGTCCGACTAGCACGTGAACGCGGCAACTTTGCTCAGGGTTAGGGTCTGCCAGGGACTGAGGGTTAGGGATAGGGTCTATCAGGGACTGAGGGTTAGGGTCTGCCAGGGACTGAGGGTTAGGGATAGGGTCTATCAGGGACTGAGGGTTAGGTCTGCCAGGGACTGAGGGTTAGGGATAGGGTCTATCAGGGACTGAGGGATAGGGTCTATCAGGGACTGAGGGTTAGGGATAGGGTCTATCAGGGACTGAGGGTTAGGGTCTGCCAGGGACTGAGGGTTAGGGATAGGGTATATCAGGGACTGAGGGATAGGGTCTATCAGGGACTGAGGGTTAGGGTCTGCCAGGGACTGAGGGTTAGGGATAGGGTCTATCAGGGACTGAGGGATAGGGATAGGGTCTATCAGGGACTGAGGGATAGGGATAGGGTTTATCAGGGACTGAGGGATAGGGTATATCAGGGACTGAGGGGATAGGGATAGGGTTTATCAGGGACTGAGGGATAGGGATAGGGTTTATCAGGGACTGAGGCTTAGGGATAGGGTCTATCAGGGACTGAGGGTTAGGGATAGGGTCTATCAGGGACTGAGGGATAGTGATAGGGTCTATCAGGGACTGAGGGATAGGGTCTATCAGGAACTGAGGGATAGGGTCTATCAGGGACTGAGGGATAGGGATAGGGTCTATCAGGGACTGAGGGATAGGGTCTATCAGGGACTGAGGGATAGGGTCTATCAGGGACTGAGGGATAGGGATAGGGTCTATCAGGGACTGAGGGATAGGGTTTATCAGGGACTGAGGGATAGGGATAGGGTTTATCAGGGACTGAGGGATAGGGTCTATCAGGGACTGAGGGATAGGGTCTATCAGGGACTGAGGGATAGGGTTTATCAGGGACTGAGGGATAGGGTCTATCAGGGACTGAGGGATAGGGTCTATCAGGGACTGAGGGATAGGGTCTATCAGGGACTGAGGGATAGGGATAGGGTCTATCAGGGACTGAGGGATAGGGTCTATCAGGGACTGAGGGATAGGGTCTATCAGGGACTGAGGGATAGGGTCTATCAGGGACTGAGGGATAGGTCTATCAGGGACTGAGGGATAGGGATAGGGATAGGGTCTATCAGGGACTGAGGGATAGGGTCTATCAGGGACTGAGGGATAGGGATAGGGTCTATCAGGGACTGAGGGATAGGGTCTATCAGGGACTGAGGGATAGGGTCTATCAGGGACTGAGGGATAGGGATAGGGTCTATCAGGGACTGAGGGATAGGGTCTATCAGGGACTGAGGCTTAGGGATAGGGCCTATCAGGGACTGAGGGATAGGGTTTATCAGGGACTGAGGGATAGGGATAGGGTCTATCAGGGACTGAGGGATAGGGATAGGGTTTATCAGGGACTGAGGCTTAGGGATAGGGTCTATCAGGGACTGAGGGATAGGGATAGGGTCTATCAGGGACTGAGGATAGGGTCTATCAGGGACTGAGGGATAGGGATAGGGTCTATCAGGGACTGAGGGTTAGGGTCTATCAGGGACTGAGGGATAGGGATAGGGTCTATCAGGGACTGAGGGATAGGGTCTATCAGGGACTGAGGGATAGGGATAGGGTCTATCAGGGACTGAGGATGTAACATCAATCTAACTAAGATTTCAACACACAGGACTGGATACCTTGAGAAACAGCATCCCCCTGCCAAGTGGACTGAACAAACATGGCCTGCCAGCAATGGGTCAATAAACTAGGTAGAGTCTGGGGCATTATGACCTGGTGCCATCATGCAGGGTATGTACAACTATTGGCCCAAAATGCTGGGGGTTTCAGAAGCTTATTGGAGGCTTACGATTTCCTGTTTCAGTGTTATTACAAGCAAGAGAAAACCAGCTACTGACATCATAACATGTTTCTCTGTTCTATTTGACCAGCTCCTGACACCATAACATGTCTCTGCTCTATTTGACCAGCTCCTGACATCATAACATGTTTCTCTGCTCTATTTGACCAGCTCCTGACACCATAACATGTCTCTGCTCTATTTGACCAGCTACTGACACCATAACATGTATCTGCTCTATTTGACCAGCTCCTGACACCATAACATGTCTCTGCTCTACCAGCTACTGACACCATAACATGTCTCTGCTCTATTTGACCAACTCCTGACACCATAACATGTCTCTGCTCTATTTGACCAGCTCCTGACACCATAACATGTCTCTGCTCTATTTGACCAGCTCCTGACACCATAACATGTCTCTGCTCTATTTGACCAACTCCTGACAGCATAACATGTCTCTGCTCTATTTGACCAGCTCCTGACACCATAACATGTCTCTGCTCTATTTGACCAGCTCCTGACACCATAACATGTCTCTGCTCTATTTGACCAGCTCCTGACACCATAACATGTCTCTGCTCTATTTGACCAGCTCCTGACACCATAACATGTCTCTGCTCTATTTGACCAGCTCCCTGACACCATAACATGTCTCTGCTCTATTTGACCAGCGCCTGACACCATAACATGTCTCTGCTCTATTTGACCAGCTCCTGACACCATAACATGTCTCTGCTCTATTTGACCAGCTCCTGACACCATAACATGTCTCTGCTCTCATTTGACCAGCTCCTGACACCATAACATGTCTCTGCTCTATTTGACCAGCTCCTGACACCATAACATGTCTCTGCTCTATTTGACCAGCTCCTGACACCATAACATGTCTCTGCTCTATTTGACCAAACCTGACACCATAACATGTCTCTGCTCTATTTGACCAGCTCCTGACACCATAACATGTCTCTGCTCTATTTGACCAGCTCCTGACACCATAACATGTCTCTGCTCTATTTGACCAACTCCTGACACCATAACATGTCTCTGCTCTATTTGACCAGCTCCTGACACCATAACATGTCTCTGCTCTATTTGACCAGCTCCTGACACCATAACATGTCTCTGCTCTATTTGACCAGCTCCTGACACCATAACATGTCTCTGCTCTATTTGACCAGCTCCTGACACCATAACATGCTCTCTGCTCTATTTGACCAGCTCCTGACACCATAACATGTCTCTGCTCTATTTGACCAGCTCCTGACACCATAACATGTCTCTGCTCTATTTGACCAGCTCCTGACACCATAACATGTCTCTGCTCTATTTGACCAGCTCCTGACACCATAACATGTCTCTGCTCTATTTGACCAGCTCCTGACACCATAACATGTCTCTGCTCCTATTTGACCAACTCCTGACACCATAACATGTCTCTGCTCTATTTGACCAGCTCCTGACACCATAACATGTCTCTGCTCTATTTGACCAACTCCTGACACCATAACATGTCTCTGCTCTATTTGACCAGCTCCTGACACCATAACATGTCTCTGCTCTATTTGACCAGCTCCTGACACCATAACATGTCTCTGCTCTATTTGACCAGCTCCTGACACCATAACATGTCTCTGCTCTATTTGACCAGCTCCTGACACCACAACATGTCTCTGCTCTATTTGACCAGCTCCTGACACCATAACATGTCTCTGCTCTATTTGACCAGCTCCTGACACCATAACATGTCTCTGCTCTATTTGACCAGCTCCTGACACCATAACATGTCTCTGCTCTATTTGACCAGCTACTGACACCATAACATGTCTCTGCTCTATTTGACCAGCTCCTGACACCATAACATGTCTCTGCTCTATTTGACCAGCTCCTGACACCATAACATGTCTCTGCTCTATTTGACCAGCTCCTGACACCATAACATGTCTCTGCTCTATTTGACCAGCTCCTGACACCATAACATGTCTCTGCTCTATTTGACCAGCTCCTGACACCATAACATGTCTCTGCTCTATTTGACCAGCTCCTGACACCATAACATGTCTCTGCTCTATTTGACCAGCTCCTGACACCATAACATGTCTCTGCTCTATTTGACCAGCTCCTGACACCATAACATGTCTCTGCTCTATTTGACCAGCTCCTGACACCATAACATGTCTCTGCTCTATTTGACCAGCTCCTGACACCATAACATGTCTCTGCTCTATTTGACCAGCTCCTGACACCATAACATGTCTCTGCTCTATTTGACCAGCTCCTGACACCATAACATGTCTCTGCTCTATTTGACCAGCTCCTGACACCATAACATGTCTCTGCTCTATTTGACCAGCTCCTGACACCATAACATGTCTCTGCTCTATTTGACCAGCTCCTGACACCATAACATGTCTCTGCTCTATTTGACCAGCTCCTGACACCATAGCATGTCTCTGCTCTATTTGACCAGCTCCTGACACCATAACATGTCTCTGCTCTATTTGACCAGCTCCTGACACCATAACATGTCTCTGCTCTATTTGACCAGCTCCCTGACACCATAACATGTCTCTGCTCTATTTGACCAGCTCCTGACACCATAACATGTCTCTGCTCTATTTGACCAGCTCCTGACACCATAACATGTCTCTGCTCTATTTGACCAGCTCCTGACACCATAACATGTCTCTGTTCTATTTGACCAGCTCCTGACACCATAACATGTCTCTGCTCTATTTGACCAGCTCCTGACACCATAACATGTCTCTGCTCTATTTGACCAGCTCCTGACACCATAACATGTCTCTGCTCTATTTGACTCTGTCTGAGGATAAAACTCGAGAAATAGCACCTGCCCACAGGGCACAGACGTCAGTTCAATGTCTAGTTTTAACAACTAACGTGATTTCAACGTGAAATCAACAATGAGTTTTCCACGTTGCTTCAACGTTATCAAATTGATTTATTTGGTTGAAATGACATTGTTGTAACAATGTTGAATGAACCAGTTTTTGCCCAGTGGGTGGTGTGTGTCTTATATATAATACAGTATATTATATATTCTTGTTAGTTACTGTGTGCTACACCTTAGCTGAATGCACTGACTGGAAGTAGCTCTGGATAAAAGTGTCTGCTAAATTACCAAAATGTAAATACTTAGGATTTTAACTGTTCTAGTGCAGATAGTTAAATTTCTCTCACAATCAATAATCACCCAACAAGGAACATGTAGGTACATGTAATGAAGTGGGAGGTTGGCTACACTTTTCTATTTCACAGCAAAGGACATCCTTTTCATAGACTAAGGTTTCTTTGTCCTGCAACATGGCTCAGTGCCGGACACGTCTCTGTTCTATTTTACACACTGTAGCAGTGCCTTGGTAACCAGGAGAAACACTGTAGCAGTGCCTTGGTAACCAGGAGAAACACTGTAGCAGTGCCTTGGTAACCAGGAGAAACACTGTAGCAGTGCCTTGGTAACCAGGAGAAACACTGTAGCAGTGACTTGGTAACCAGGAGAAACACTGTAGCAGTGCCTTGGTAACCAGGAGAAACAGTGTAGCAGTGCCTTGGTAACCAGGAGAAACACTGTAGCAGTGACTTGGTAACCAGGAGAAACACTGTAGCAGTGCCTTGGTAACCAGGAGAAACACTGTAGCAGTGACTTGGTAACCAGGAGAAACACTGTAGCAGTGCCTTGGTAACCAGGAGAAACACTGTAGCAGTGACTTGGTAACCAGGAGAAACACTGTAGCAGTGCCTTGGTAACCAGGAGAAACACTGTAGCA
Organism: Coregonus clupeaformis; assembly: GCF_020615455.1. Classification (NCBI taxonomy): domain Eukaryota; kingdom Metazoa; phylum Chordata; class Actinopteri; order Salmoniformes; family Salmonidae; genus Coregonus; species Coregonus clupeaformis. Next base: position 17,480 of record NW_025535253.1, on the reverse strand, counting down.
GTGCCTTGGTAACCAGGAGAAACACTGTAGCAGTGCCTTGGTAACCAGGAGAAACACTGTAGCAGTGCCTTGGTACCAGCAGAAACACTGTAGCAGTGCCTTGGTAACCAGGAGAAACACTGTAGCAGTGCCTTGGTACCAGCAGAAACACTGTAGCAGTGCCTTGGTAACCAGGATACTTTATATTTGTATTTTATTATGGATCCCCATTAGCTGCTGCCAGCAAAATGATACATAAAAAAAAATATTACAATACATTCACAACAGATTTCACAACACATTAAGTTTGTGTCCTCAGGCCTCTACTCTACTACCACATATCTACAACACAAAATCCATGTGTACGTGTGTGTATAGTGCATATGTTATTGTGTGTTTGTATGCATGTGTCTGTGCCTATGTTTGTGTTGCTTCACAGTCCCCGCTGTTCCATAAGGTGTTTTTATATCTGTTTTTTAAAATCTGATTCTACTGCTTGCATCAGTTACTTGATGTGGAATAGAGTTCCATGTAGTCATGGCTCTATGTAGTACTGTGCGCCTCCCATAGTCTGTTCTGGACTTGGGGACTGTGAAGAGACCTCTGGTGGCATGTTTTGTGGGGTATGCATGGGTGTCTGAGCTGTGTGCCAGTAGTTCAAACAGACAGCTCTGTGTTTTCAACATGTCAATACCTCTCACAAATACAAGTAGTGATGAAGTCAATCTCTCCTCCACTTTGAGCCAGGAGAGATTGACGTGCATATTATAATGTTAGCTCTCTATGTACATCCAAGGGCCAGCCGTGCTGCCCTGTTCTGAGCCAATTGCAATTTTCCTAAGTCCCTCTTTGTGGCACCTGACCACGACTGAACAGTAGTCCAGGTGCCACAAAACTAGGGACTGTAGGACCTGCCTTGTTGATAGTGCTGTTAAGAATGCAGAGCAGCGCTTTATTATGGACAGAATTCTGTCACGTTCGTTGTGTAAAGGATTGGACCAAGGTGCAGCGTGGTATGCGGACATGTTTTAATTATTTAAATAAACACTTGACAAAATAACAAAAGCAACTGAACGGGAAGTCCTAAAGGTTAACAGCAACAGGCTTAAACAGAAACAGAAACAAGATCCCACAACTAAAGGTAGGCAAAATGGCTGATCCCCAATCAGAGACAACGATCGACAGCTGCCTCTGATTTGGGAACCACACCCGGCCAAACATAAAAATATATAGCATAGAACAACATTCATTCACACCCTGACCAAACTAACTAGAGACATAACAGGGTTCTCAGGGCTCTCAAGGTCAGGGCGTGACAACTTCTCCCCATCTTAGCTATTGTATATGTTTTGACCATGACAGTTTACAATCCAGGGTTACGCCAAGCAGTTTAGTCTCCTCAACTTGCTCAATTTCCACATGATTCACTACAAGATTTAGTTGAGGTTTAGAGTTTAGTGAATGATTTGTCCCAAATACAATGCTTTTAGTTTTAGAAATATTTAGGGACTAACTTATTAATTGACACCCATTCTGAAACTAACTGCAGCTCTTTGTTAAGTGTTGCAGTTATTTCAGTCGCTGTGGTAGCTGACGTGTATAGTGTTGAGTCATCCGCATACATAGACACACTGGCATGTCGTTGGTAAAGATTGAAAAAAGTAAGGGGCCTAGACAGCTGCCCTGGGGAATTCCTGATTCTACCTGGATTTTGTTGGAGAGGCTTCCACTAAAGAACACCCTCTGTGTTCTGTTAGACAGGTAACTCTTTATCCACAAAATTGCAGGGGGTGTAAAAGCCATAACACATATGTTTTTCCAGCAACAGACTATGATCGATAATGTCAAAAGCCGCTCTGAAGTCTAACAAAACAGCCCCCACAATATTTTTTGTCATACATTTCTCTCAGCCAATTATCAGTCATTTGTGTAAGTGCTGTGCTTGTTGAATGTCCTTTCCTATAAGCATGCTGAAAGTCTGTTGTCAATTTGTTTACTGTAAAATAGCATTGTATCTGGTCAAACACAATTTTTTCAAAAAGTTTACTAAGGGTTGGTAACAGGCTGATTGGTCGGCTATTTGAGCCAGTAAAGGGGCTTTACTATTCTTAGGTAAGCGGAATGACTTTTGCTTCCCTCCAGGCCTGAGGGCACACACTTTCTAGTAAGTTTAAATTGAAAATATGGCAAATAGGAGTAGCAATATCGTACACTAACATCTTCAGTAATTATCAGACCCTTGTGGCTTGTCATTGTTGATAGACAACAATAAGTCATTGTTGATAGACAACAATAATTCCACACTTACTACAGTGGCTTGCGAAAGTTATTCACCCCACTTGGCATTTTTCCTATTTTGTTGCCTTACAACCTGGAATTAAAATTGAGTTTTTTTTGGGGGTTTGTATCATTTGATTTACACAACATGCCTACCACTTTGAAGATGCAAAATATGTTTTATTGTGAACAAACAAGAAATAAAGACAAAAAAACAGAAAACTTGAACGTTCATAACTATTCACCCCAACAAATCAATACTTTGTAGAGCCACCTTTTGCAGCAATTACAGCTGCAAGTCTCTTGGGGTATGTCTCTATAAGCTTGGCACATCTAGCCACTGGGATTTTTGCCCATTCTTCAAGACAAAACTGCTCCAGCTCCTTCCAAGTTGGATGGGTTCCGCTGGTGTACAGCAATCTTTAAGTCATACCACAGATTCTCAATTGGATTGAGGTCTGGGCTTTGACTAGGCCATTCCAAGACATTTAAATGTTTCCCCTTAAACCATTCAAGTGTTGCTTTAGCAGTATGCTTAGGGTCAATGTCCTGCTGGAAGGTGAACCTCCGTCCCAGTCTCAAATATCTGGAAGACTGAAACAGGTTTCCCTCAAGAATTTCCCTGTATTTAGCGCCATCCATCATTCCTTCAATTCTGACCAGTTTCCCAGTCCCTGCCGATGAAAACATCCCCACAGCATGATGCTGCCACCACCATGCTTCACTGTGGGGATGGTGTTTCTCGGGGTGATGAGAGGTGTTGGGTTTGCACCAGACATAGCATTTTCCTTGATGGCCAAAAAGCTAAATTTTAGTCTCATCTGACCAGAGTCCCTTCTTCCATATGTTTGGGGAGTCTCCCACATGGCTTTTGGCAACACCAAACGTGTTTGCTTATTTTCTTGTTTAAGCAATGGCTTTTTTCTGGCCACTCTTCCGTAAAGCCCAGCTCTGTGGAGTGGATGGCTTAAAGTGGTCCTATGGACAGATACTACAATCTCTGCTGTGGAGCTTTGCAGCTCCTTCAGGGTTATCTTTGGTCTCTTTGTTGCCTCTCTGATTAATGCCCTCCCTGCCTGGTCCGTGAGTTTTGGTGGGCAGCCCTCTCTTGGCAGGTTTTGTTGTGGTGCCATATTCTTTCAATTTTTTAAATAATGGATTTAATGGTGCTCCATGGGATGTTAAAAGTTTCTGATATTTTTTATAACCCAACCCTGATCTGTACTTCTCCACAACTTTGTCCCTGACCTGTTTGGAGAGCTCCTTGGTCTTCATGGTGCCGCTTGCTTGGTGGTGCCCCTTGCTTAGTGGTGTTGCAGACTCTGGGGCTGAGATCATGTGACAGATCATGTGACACTTAGATTGCACACAGGTGGACTTTTATTTAACTAATTATGTGACTTCTGAAGGTAATTGGTTGCACCCAAATCTTATTTAGGGGCTTCATAGCAAAGGGGGTGAATACATATGCGCGCACCACATTTCCTTTATTATTTTGTATAATTTTTTGAAACAAGTTATTTTTTTAATTTCACTTCACCAATTTGGACTATTTTGTGTATGTCCGTTACATGAAATCCATATAAAATCCATTTAAATTACAGGTTGTAATGCAACAAAATAGGAAGGGGGGTGAATACTTTTGCAAGGCACTCTATATGGAATTCAAAATTACAATGGTTGTTATTGTAGCAGTGCCTTGGTAACCAGGAGAAACACACTGTAGCAGTGCCTTGGTAACCAGGAGAAACACACTGTAGCAGTGCCTTGGTAACCAGGAGAAACACACTGTAGCAATGCCTTGGTAACCAGGAGAAACACACTGTAGCAATGCCTTGGTAACCAGGAGAAACACACTGTAGCAATGCCTTGGTAACCAGGAGAAACACACTGTAGCAATGCCTTGGTAACCAGGAGAAACACACTGTAGCAATGCCTTGGTAACCAGGAGAAACACACTGTAGCAGTGCCTTGGTAACCAGGAGAAACACACTGTAGCAATGCCTTGGTAACCAGGAGAAACACACTGTAGCAGTGCCTTGGTAACCAGGAGAAACACTGTAGCAATGCCTTGGTAACAAGGAGAAACACACTGTAGCAATGCCTTGGTAACCAGGAGAAACACACTGTAGCAATGCCTTGGTAACCAGGAGAAACACACTGTAGCAATGCCTTGGTAACCAGGAGAAACACACTGTAGCAATGCCTTGGTAACCAGGAGAAACACACTGTAGCAGTGCCTTGGTAACCAGGAGAAACACACTTCTTACACAGCCCATCTGAAATTAGCCCACCCAACTACCTCATCCCCATATTGTTATTTATTTTGCTCATTTGCACCCCAGTATCTCTATTTGCACATCATCTCTTGCACATCTATCATTCCAGTATTATACGAAATTGTAACTATTTTGCACTATGGCCTATTTATTACCTTACCTCCATAACTTACTACATTTGCACACACTGTATATATATTTTTCTGTTGTATTTTTGACTTTATGTTTTGTTTACCCCATATGTAACTCTGTGTTGTTGTTTTTATCGCACTGCTTTGCTTTATCTTGGCCAGGTCGCAGTTGTAATGAGAACTTGTTCTCAACTGGCTTACCCGGTTAAATAAAGGTGAAAAAATAAATAAAAAGACAGGCAGCACAGATGGAACATGAGGAAACAGCCAGCACAGATGGAACATGAGGAAACAGGCAGCACAGATGGAACATGAGGAAACAGGCAGCACAGATGGAACATCAGGAAACAGGCAGCACAGATGGAACATCAGGAAACAGGCAGCACAGATGGAACATGAGGAAACAGGCAGCACAGATGGAACATGAGGAAACAGGCAGCACAGATGGAACATGAGGAAACAGGCAGCACAGATGGAACATCAGGAAACAGGCAGCACAGATGGAACATGAGGAAACAGGCAGCACAGATGGAACATGAGGAAACAGGCAGCACAGATGGAACATGAGGAAACAGGCAGCACAGATGGAACATCAGGAAACAGGCAGCACAGATGGAACATCAGGAAACAGCCAACACAAGTGGTACCAGGGAAGGTAAAACATAGTAGCTCTAGAACAGTGGGTTGGAGATGATTGCAATCAGTGGTGCCCCCTTCACAACTCAACCACTGATGACATTAATAGGGGTTTAGAACCGTTTTGTTGTTGTTGGTGTAACAGAGTAAGAAATATATCGTGTTCTATTAGTGAAGTTCGCCTAAATTACTTTCATAAGCATTGAATTCATGTTATTGAGTTCATGTTTGAAATGTCTTATAGCTTCAATGATTCCTATTGACAGGTTTCATTCATGGGTACTTGACTGACATCGTGTGGTTGGTTGACGGTGTTGCATCCTGGCTGCTGTATTATTTTATATTATAATGTGAAGTGTACTTTCGTTGTTTTACCAGCGTTTTCATGCTAACTTGTTAGCTATGCTAGCTCTCGTCCTGTTTGCCGCTCTACACTGTTAGCTAGCTTGTTTTCAACATGTGCGCTATGTACAACCCTAGAAGGTTCAACATTTTTGTTGAGTTTTTTAATCCTTTTATGTTGTAGGAGTGTGAGAGAGGTCATAAGTCAACTAACACTGCTATTGTCTGCCCCCCCCCACCCCAAAAAACAGATGGTATGAGCTCCAGTACCATTTTCAATGCCTGCTGATTGGTTGCCGCCAAAAGGAGTTAGAACCGGAAGGTTACGTAGGCATATATTTTGCATATATTATGCTTCCACCTACTGTTTCGAAGTCATGATGAACAGCGCCTTGCAAAAGTATTCATCCCCCTTGGCGTTTTTCCTATTTTGTTGCATTACAACCTGTCATTTAAATAGATTTTTATTTGGATTACATGTAATGGACATACACAAAATAGTCCAAAAATGAAAACATTTTTTACATTTTTAGTCATTTAGCAGACGCTCTTATCCAGAGCGACTTACAGGAGCAATTAGGGTTAAGTGCCTTGCTCAAGGGCACATCGACAGATTTTTCACCTAGTCAGCTCGGGGATTAGAACCAGCGACTTTTCGGTTACTGGCACAACGCTCTTAACCACTAAGCTACCTGCCGCCCACTAAGCTACCTGCCGCCCTTGTTTCAAAGATTAAAAAAATAATAATTACGGAAAAGTGGTGCGTGCATATTGTGATGTCACGAGAGGCTGTGTCCTGGAGGGACGTTACATCCCCCCTGAGGTGGCTGCAAACCCAGACAGCTATGGCTCCATCTGCTGGTATGGTCGGGAACTCCACCCCTCTATGGCCAATCTTCCCACGCAGCTGAAACAAATGAGGAGCTGATGAGCTGAAGGTTTGGGAAGGGAAGAGACACACTGAGGGAGTGTGTGGGGGGTGAGAGACACAGTCTCCAACCTGGGCTCTCTGGAGGACAAGAGTGCTGCACGTCCACTTCCATGAGGAATATAAGGATTTGGAGATACTTACCTTTGGGAAATACTCACCTTTGGATATATGCACCTGTGGAAATACGTGAGAGACATTTGGAAGGACTTTTTGCTGGGTTGGCCACTAGCTGCAACGTGGACTACAGTAAGGCTGGGGAAAAGTTATCTGAGCGAGTGAGAATCATGATTTTGGATGTGGAAGAGACATCCCTGAACTGTTAACCCTTAAAGAGCCACAAGAGAACAGAATTTTGTTATATTTTCGTTAATTTCCCAAGACCTATAATAAAATCCTTGTTTTGTTTGAACCTTGTCTCCTTGCACTACTTGAGCAATCCCGCTGAAAGCTGTGTAGCCTCTCGTGACGTCACAGATGGTGGAGAGAATACGGGCACGCTCAAGCGTTAATAGTGCATGTCAGAGGAGGATACCGAAGGTTTGATCACCCAGTTTTCCAAGTTGGCCGTAGGCTCCCCGCCGACTGAAATGGAGGACATATTGAAAGCCCTTGTTGCTGGCCAGCAAGCCCAGATACAAGCAAACGTGGCTCTCTTGGAGGAGCAAAAGAAAGCCAACCTTCTGAAGGCAGAGGAATTGCAGTTGCAGAGACAGAGGGTGGTCCAAAATACCCGCCCAATAAAGGCAAGTGACTTTATATCTAAGATGGGAGCTACCGATGACATTGAGGCATACCTGCATGCATTTGAGGCCACGGCCACTAGGGAAGCCTGGCCCAAGCAACAGTGGGTTGGTCTGTTAGCCCCCTTTCTAACCGGGGAATCGCTGAATGCTGTCCGGGACCTGGGCCCTGACCAGGTTACTGACTATGATGCCCTGAAGTCTGAGATCCTCAGCAGATATGGACTCACAAAGTTTGGTATGGCCCAGCGCTTTCACAGCTGGACCTTCCAACCAGACCAACCTCCTCGGGCGCAGATGCATGAACTTGTCCGAATCGCAAGGAAATGGCTGGATCCGCAGAGGAATACAGCAGCGGCGGTGGTGGAGGCCGTTGTGGTGGATCATACCTACGCGCCCTGCCTTATGAGGCAAAACGGTTCATCAGTCAACAGGCCTTGACCACGGCTGATCTGACCGTGGAAGCTGTGGAAAAGTACCAGGCCACAGCGGAGATGCTGAATGCTTCCCGAAAAAGACCCCCAGGAGGGCGGCCCCACCACAAATGGGAAGAACCCGTCCAAAGGACCCCAAGGTCTCGAACCCAGCCACGTCAGGACTTATCCCGGCTCCAGGGGGAGCCAGAAACCAGGCGGGTCCAAGAAGAGTACACCAGGAGGGGGAAACTCGACAGTGTTACCGGTGTGGGGAGATGGGACATATCTCCTGGCAGTGTGGGAAACCAGCCGATGAACCTATGCCCACTGCGGAGTCCTCCAGCTCAGCACCCACACACCGTTTGCCTCGCTCTTGGGAGTCGTAGATGGCGGCCCAGATCGACCCCCACCTGCCCGGTAACTGTGAATCACCATGATGTGGAGGCCTTACTGGATTCTGGTAGCCGGGCCACCCTGGTGCGTAAGGATTTGGTGGGCCCAACGTGTCTGACCCCCGGGGAAAGTCCTCCCAGTTTCCTGTGTCCATGGGGACACCAGAGAATACCCCATTACTGAACTTACAATGACCAGCACACGGGGAACCATACACACGACGGCGGGGTGGTTGATTCCCTCCCCGTCCCTGTCCTAATTGGACGAGACTGCCCAGCCTTTTACCCACTCTGGAGAGAGTCTCAGGAGAGGATAACCCGAGTACCTCGGAAACGGAGAGGCAAGACTCATCCTGGGAAGGCTCCGTGCAATCCTCCCAGTTACTCACTCCCGCCCGGGCTCTGATAGGGATGGCAGGTGCCCAGACCGACACCGAGACTGGTCCGGATACGGGAGAAGAGAACGCAGCCCAGAAAGTGCTCCGTTCTCCAGTGAAGAAGACGCCCAGGCACCCAAGAGCTTCCCCCTCTCACAGGCCAGTATGGTACGGCTCAATTACAAGATCCTACTCTTGCAAATGCCTTAAGAAATGTGCAGGTATTAGAAGGTGTAGTGTTAGGTGATAAGACAAACCCTACTTACCCCCATTTCGCAGTAAACCGGGGTTAGTATATCAGATAGTCAAGAAAAATGATGAAGTGCATGAACAGCTCCTCGTGCCCCAGCCCTATCGGGCCACAGTACTCAACCTAGCACACACACACCCGCTTAGGGGCCCACTTGGGGGTAGAGAAGACTAAGGAAAGAATCATGCAACGTTTCTTTTGGCCAGGAGTACACAAAGAGATAGAGAACTACTGCCGTAGTTGCCCTGAGTGTCAGCAGGTTGCGCCAAAGCCCACATATAGAAACCCGCTCATTCCCTTGCCCATTATCGAAACTCCTTTTGAGAGGATTGGATTAGACATAGTCGGACCCTTACCGAAAAGTTCCAGGGGACATCAATACATTCTGGTCATTCTGGACTATGCATCCCGGTACCCGGAGGCCATTCCGCTGAGGAAGGCTACATCCAGACAAATCGCCAAGGAGTTGTTCCGTCTCTCAACTAGTCTGGGAATCCCAAAAGAGATATTGACGGACCAAGGGACTCCATTCATGTCCAGAGTGATGAAAGAACTCTGTGCTTTACTGAAAATCAAACAGCTGAGAACCTCGGTCTACCACCCCCCAGACAGATGGCCTAGTCGAACGTTTTAACAAAACACTAAAATCCATGCTGCGGAAAGCGGTAGGGGGAAGATGGGCGCAACTGGGATCAGCTGTTACCCACACATTATTTGCGGTGCGAGAGGGTACCTCAGTCTTCTACTGGTTTTTCACCCTTTGAGCTCTTGCTTTCCTACAGACCCAGAGGACTGCTCGACATCGCCAAGGAGGCCTGGGAGGAGCAGCCATGCCAACAGCGGACACTGATCGACCATGTCGGGGCTATGAGGGAGAGAATGAAGGCCATCTATCCCATGATGCGGGAACACCTGGAGGCCAGTCAGCGGCAACAGCAAGCCTCCTACAACAGATCTGCTCAACCCAGGGAGTTTAAGCCGGGGGACAGAGTGCTGGTCCTGGTGCCAACCGTTGAGTGTAAATTCCTGGCAACCTGGCAAGCGACCATATGAGGTCATTGAACGCATGGGAGAAGTAAACTACAAGGTGAGGCAACCAGATAAAAGGAAAACCCGAGCAGATTTATCATGTTAACCTTTTAAAGAAGTGGCACGCCAGAGAGGCGCTGTTCAGCTGTCTACCCCCCACAGAGACCAAGGAACCGTGCGAGAAGAGGTTCAGCTGGGTCCAAATCTGTCCCCACATCAACGACAGATGGCCCTGGAACTCGTGGAGCAGAACCAGGATGTCTTCTCCTCCCTTCCCCGGTCACACAGAGGTGGTCCAACATGAGATCTGCACCATGCCTGGCCGAACGGTAAACCAGCGCCGTACCGCGTGCCAGAGGCTCGTAAAGTGGTTATACAGAAGGAGGTAAGGGAAGATGCCGGGGAGTTGGGAGTAATCGAAGAGTCCCACAGTGCCTGGGCAAGTCCCATCGTACTAGTTCCCAAGCCAGACGGTTCAGTACGATTTTGTAATGACTATCTGAAAGTTGAATGAAGTGTCTGAATTTTGATGCATACCCAATGCCTCGTGTCGATGATTTAATAGACTCCTTGGGGCATGCTCGTTTCCTAACCACTCTTGATCTCACAAAAGGCTACTGGCAGGTGCCCCTGACCCCGGCGTCTAAGGAGAAGACAGCCTTTGCCACCCCGGGAGGGGCTCTACCAGTATACCCGACTTCCGATTTGGTCTCCACGGGGCACCTGCCACGTTCCAACGCCTGATGGATCGAGTCTTCTGCGCCCCCACAAGAGGCAGCAGCGGCTTATTTGGATGATGTTGTTATACAAAGTCCGGATTGGGCCAGCCACATACCCCCGGTACAAGCGGTGCTGGATTCGCTCAGGAAAGCAGGGCTCACGGCAAACCCGAAGAAGTGCAAGCTGGCCTTCAGTGAGACAAACTACCTGGGGTACACCATTGGGCGGGGGTTGGTCAAACCACAGGAAGCCAAACTGCGGGCCATACAGGACTGGCCGCAGCCCATCACCAAGAAGCAAGTAAGGTCATTTTTGGGCCTCGCAGCTACTATAGACGCTTTATTGCAGATTTTGCTACCATAGCTGCACCGTTGACGGAGCTGACGACCAAACGCCACTCACGAATGGTGAAGTGGAACCCTGCGGCGGAGGCGGCTTTCCTCAACCTGAAGCGAGCACTCTGCTCCAGTCCGATCCTGGTAGCACCAGACTTCAAGAAGGAATTCATTGTCCAAGCGGATGCTTCGAGGTGGGTCTGGGTGCTGTCCTCACCCAGGCACATGACGGTGAAGAACATCCCATTCTCTACCTAAGCAGAAAGTTACTTCCAAGAGAGAAGAACTATTCAACGGTGGAGAAAGAATGTCTGGCTGTAGTCTGGGCCCTGGAGTCCCTTCGGTTCTATCTCCTGGGCCGACGTTTTGCATGGTGGTATCTGATCACGCCCCTCTGCAGTGGATGGCCAAGAACAAGGAATCAAACAGTAGAGTAACCAGATGGTTTTTGAGCTTGCAACCGTTTAACTTTTCTGTTGTCCACAGGGCTGGCAAGCACCACGGCAATGCGGACGCGCCTCTCCCGGCGTGATGCCTTCTTCGCTGCCTTTACACCCACGAGGACGTCGGTCCCGAGGAGGGGATGTGTGATGTCACGAGAGGCTGTGTCCTGGAGGGACGTTACATCCCCTGAGGTGGCTGCAAACCCAGACAGCTATGGCTCCATCTGCTGGTATGGTCGGGAACTCCACCCCCTCTATGGCCAATCTTCCCACGCAGCTGAAACAAATGAGGAGCTGATGAGCTGAAGGTTTGGGAAGGGAAGAGACACACTGAGGGGAGGTGTGGGGGGTGAGGAGACACAGTCTCCAACCTGGGCTCTCTGGAGGACAAGAGTGCTGCACGTCCACTTCCATGAGGAATATAAGGGATTTGGAGATACTTACCTTTGGGAAATACTCACCTTTGGATATATGCACCTGTGGAAATACGTGAGAGACATTTGGAAGGACTTTTTTGCTGGGTTGGCCACTAGCTGCAACGTGGACTACAGTAAGGCTGGGGAAAAGTTATCTGAGCGAGTGAGAATCATGATTTTGGATGTGGAAGAGACATCCCTGAACTGTTGTAACCCTTAAAGAGCCACAAGAGAACAGAATTTTGTTATATTTTCGTTAATTTCCCAAGACCTATAATAAAATCCCTTGTTTTGTTTGAACCTTGTCTCCTTGCACTACTTGAGCAATCCCGCTGAAAGCTGTGTAGCCTCTCGTGACGTCACAATATGTATTCACCCCTTTACTATGAAGCCCCTAAATAAGATCTGGTGCAACCAATTACCTTCAGAAGTCACATAATTAGTTAAATAAAGTCCACCTGTGTGCAATCTAAGTGTCACATGATCTGTCACATGATCTCAGTGTATATATACACCTGTTCTGAAAGGCCACAGATTCTGCAACACCACTAAGCAAGGGGCACCACCAAGCAAGCGGCACCATGAAGACCAAGGAGCTCTCCAAACAGGTCAGTGTCACGAGTTACAAAGCCAGAACCCAGAAGCAGACCAGGACAAGGTAAGTTGAAACGAAGGTGAGTGTTTATTTACAAATTCAAGAGTGATGCTGAATAATCCAGGGAACAGAGCGGGCGGCGTTGATTAGTTGTTGGGGGTGCAGTGGTTGATCCCATCATGGCTCGGCAGCCGCCGACCACCAGGCAGAGGTTGGATGAAGGTTCCGGACGAGTGACTGCAGATGGAACAAAACGGAGGTAAGTAAACAACAAACCAACAAGGTGCAAAAACAACAAAACTACCGCTAGAAGCTCTAAGACTGATACTCTGGTAAACCTACTGTTCATGGCTAACGATCCGGCAGGGAATGGATGTTAGGCCAGAGCCTAAGAAGGGTGATGATCAGGACCAGGTGTGCAGATTGCAGATGGGATGCAGGTGCGAAATCAAGAGAGCTCCCCGGAGCGTTCCAGAACCCTCGGAAACTGGAGATCCCGAGCAGAAAAACTAGTCCACAGACAGGACCCGACTCAGACTGCCGGGATCGTTACAGTACCCCCCTCCGGCCGAACGCCACCGGGCGGGACTCCCGGAGCGCCAGGATGGAGGCGGTAGAAGTCACGGATGAGGTCAGCATCTAGGATCTGTCGCCGCGGAATCAACTCCTCTCTTCAGGACCATACCCCTCCCAGTCCACGAGATACTGGAAACCCCGGCCCCGCCGTCTGGAATCCATGATGCGTCGCACCGTGAGGCAGGACCACCTCCGATCATCCGAGGAGGAGGAGGAGGAGGCGGAGGAGGCAACAGAGGACTGAGAAAACAGGCTTGAGGCAGGAGACATGAAAGGTGGGATGGACTCTGAGCGTCCCTCGGGAGTTTGAGTGAACTGCCACCGGATTGATCACCTTCTCCACCACAAACGGACCAATGAACTTCGGTAACAACTTCCTAGACTCAGTCCGTAAGGAAGATCCCGTGTGGCCAACCAGACCCTATCTCCGATGGTGTAGGTGGGAGCGGGGACCCGCGACGAATTCGCCTGGAGCTGATACCGATCCGAAACTCTAAGGAGTGCCTTTCTGGCCCGATGCCAGGTCCGGTGGCACCACCTAATATGGGCCTGAACAGAAGGCACTGAGAGCTCCTTCTCCTGAGAAGGGAACAAGGGAGGTTGGTAGCCATACAGGCACTGGAAGGGGAGACATCCCAGTGGCAGATGTAGGGAGAGTATTGTGGGCATACTCAACCCAAGGCAACTGAGAGACCCAGGAGGTGGGGTTGGAAGAGGCCAGGCAGCGTAGCGTGGATTCCACTCTTCTGGGTTGGCTCTCTCCGCCTGACCATTAGATTGGGGGTGAAAACCAGATGTGAGACTGACTGAGCTCCAATGGCCAAACAGAAGGACTTCCAGACAGCAGAGGTAAACTGAGGGCCACGGTCGGAAACGATATCACTGGGCAACCCGTGGACCCTGAAAAACCTCCTTAACCAGGATCTCGGGACGTCTCCGAGGCAGAGGGAAGCTTGGCAATTGGCACAAAGTGGGGCGAACTTGCTGAATCTGTCCACGATAGTCAGAACGACCGTGTTCCCCTCAAAGCGGGCAACCCAGTGACAAAGTCCAGGGGCCAGATGCGACCATGGTCGCGGGGAATAGGAAGGGGGTGAAGTAGTCCAGAGCTGGGCCGATTGGTGACCCCCTTATTCTGCGCACACACTGGACAGGCAGCAACATAACCCCGAGTATCCTCGGCCATGGCAGGCCACCAAAAACGTCTGCGAAGGAACGCCATCGTCCGAGCCACGCCAGGGTGACAAGCCATCTTGCTGGCGTGGGACCATTTGAGGACCGCAGGGCCGAACCGACTCAGGCACAAACAACCGACCGGGTGGACCGTTACCGGGACCGGGCTGCGTCCCGAAGAGCCGCGATCACCTCCTCCTCAATCTTCCACCTAACAGCTCCGCAGACGCAGTTCCGGGGAGAATTGTCTCGGTCTTGGACCCACTCTCCTCCGTCTTGGAGAACATCCGAGACAAGGCGTCCAGCCTTGCCGTTCTTAGATCCAGGTCGGAACGTCAGGGAAAAATTGAATCGTCCGAAAAAACGACCACCTGGCCTGGCGGGGAGTTGAGAGCGTCTAGCCGATTGCACGTGAAGCAAGATTCTTGTGGTCCGTCCAGACACAACACGGTTGCTCCGCCCCCTCCAACCAGTGGCGCCCACTCCTCCAAGGCAAGTTTCACCGCGAGAAGCTCCCGGTTACCCACATCGTAATTCCTCTCCGAAGCGCGACGAGAGTAGTAGGCGCAGGGATGGAGTTACTGTCCGTGGAGCATCGCTGCGAACAGGATGGCGCCAACTCCACATCAGACGCGTCCACTTGGCAACGACATAACGACGGGCCGTGTCCGGTTGAGAGAGAACCGGTGCGTTGGTGAATCGCCTCTTCAAAATCCAGAACGTTCGATCCGCCTCGGATTCCACCGAAGCTCCTGATACTGGGAAGTCAAGGCAGTGTACGGAGCGGCCACACGGCTGTAATCCCGGGATGAATCTACTGCGGTAGAAATTAGCAAACCCCAAAAATCTCTGAGCTGCAGAATCTCGTACCGGGTTCGGGCCCACATTCCAGAACCACTAACCTTCTCCTGGTCCATCCTAATCTCTCTGGGAGATGATGACCCAGAAAGGATGTCGTGTGGGGCGTGAACTTCGCACTTCTCGGCCTTCACGAACAGGAACGATTCTCCAACACGGCTGCAGAACCTGCCGGACATGCTGGACGTGGTCGGAAGGTTCCCTTCGAGAAGATCAGAATGTCATCCAGGTAAACAAACACAAAGAGACCGATCATATCTCCCAGGGACGCTCGTTCACCATACTGGAATACCGCTGGAGCATTGGTCAGTCAAACGGCATCACCCTGACACTTTCGAAGTGACACCATCGGTGTATTGAAACCGTCAACCATTCGTCTCCCTCTCTGATCCGTACCATGTGATACGCATTGCGTAGGTCTAGCCTGGTGAACACCGTAGCACCCCTGTAAGGAGTCGAAGGCAGAACTCATCAAGGGCAGGGGATACTTGTTCTCCTGACCGTGATGTCATTCAACCCCGATAATCAATGCACGGTCGAAGAGAGCCATCCTTCTCCCACCCACAAAGAAGAATCCTGCCACTCAGGAAGTGATGACGAGGGACCCAACGAGACCAGCAGCTAGGGACTCCTTGATGCAGGTCTCCAAAGCCTCACGTTCAGGGCGGAGATACACTAACCCTTCCCTTGGGGTAGACAGCTCCAGGGAACAGGTTGATGGCACAATCACATTGTCGGTGGGGAGGGGGAGTGACAGAGCCTTCTGCTTACTGAACACTTCCCAAATCGTGATATGTCTCGGGAACCAGGGACAAATCTGGGGGTTTAGCCTCAATCACCTGACTGGGAACCGAATGGGGACAGGCAGTCTTGAGAACAGTTAGCATGACAATCAAGGCTCCAACTCGTTACCTTGCCCGTCACCCAATCGAACGTGGGATTGTGTTCCTTCAGCCAGGGGTATCCAAGGACCAGAGGAACATGGGAAGACGGCAGAATGAAGAATGAAATCATCTCCCGAATGATTCCCTACAACAGCATCTTAACCGGTTCAGTCCCCTCATCGTGATACGTACAGACTACTGCCGTTCAGAGTGGTCGCTTCAATGGCTTCCGCAATTGTCTCTGGAAAGCCCCAGCTGTTCCACCAACTTCGGCATCAAGAAAGCTTCTATCGCACCTGAATCGAGCAAAGCGTTAATCGCTAAGCTCTGATTCCTGTTCACAAGGGTAGCCGGGAAACGGGGGTCTGACCAGAGGTACTGAGAGGTTGAAACTGGCTCAAGCTAAAAGTCCTCCCAACTTTAGCGCAGGCCGGGACAGTTTGACGACTGGAACAAGTGGAGATGTAATGTCCCGAGCTAGCCACAGTAGAGGCAGCAGTTGGTCTTCGTCTATGTGTGACGCTCCTCCTTGGTTAACCGTGCGTCGCCCCACTTGCATGGGTTCGGAATCGGAGAGAGGACCTCTCCACTAATCGCTTTGTGGTGGAGAATGATCACGTCAGTTCTGGTCCACCACCCGACTCGACTGGAACCTGAGAAGCTGATCGGTTGGACGGAACCCATTGCTTCTCCCCCTCCTTCGCTCTCGGACTCGGATATCCACCCGAATAGAACAAGGCTACCAAGCTGTCCAGGTCACTAGGCCGGACAGGAGATCAACTCATCCCTTGAGCTGCTCTGACAGACCCCGGAAAAGGCCGCTTGCAGAGACTCCTCATTCCACCCACTCTCCACAGCCAACGTCTTGAACTTCGATCACAAGTCGGCCCACGCTGCGAGTTCCTTGGCGAAGCGAAAACAGGCGCTAGCTCGGGCGTCCCTCCTCGGACGAGGAATGGTCGAAGAGCTTCCTCATCTCGGCCGTGAACCCCTGGTATGAAGCCTGCAGGTATCCTGTCAAGTTCCCAAACGGCTGGAAGCCCACTCCAGCGCATTCGACCCGCAGCAACTCACAATCACAAAGGCTATCCCTAGCCTTGTCTGTGGCGGCATAAGTAGGGCTGTAGATCGAACACTAATCCACACTGCACTTAGGAAGGCACGTACTTCCCAGTGCTCCCTCATATTTATCCACAAGGCGGAACCTTGGGCTCATGGAAGGACACAGCTCCAGAAGCGGCAGGCGAGATCGGTGAAACCGGTAGTGGATCCTCCACCGAACTCTTGGGTGGTTCTGGACTCCGTCAGACCCGGTGAAAGGTTCCGAACGGACAACGCCGATCTCTTGTATACCTTTATATGATGGCTAACATCTTCTCCTGATGGTAATGGCATGACGGAACAGATTCTAGGTCCCTACGGGTTCATTACTGGCCGGATCGTTCTGTCACGGTTACAAAGCCCAGAACCCAGAAGCGGACCAGGACAAGGTAAGTTGAAACGAAGGGGTGAGTGTTTATTTACGAATTCAAGAGTGATGCTGAATAATCCGGGGAACAGATGCATGGGCGGCGTTGATTAGTTGTTGGGGGTGCAGTGGTTGAGATCCCATCATGGCTCGGCAGCCGCCGACCAAGGCAGAGGTTGGATGAAGGTTCCGGACGAGTGACTGCAGATGGAACAAAAACAAGGAGGTAAGTA